>NC_091119.1:82565773-82865773 GCF_040183065.1 Periplaneta americana
TGTTGCTATATATCGGTGGGTCCACACGAATTTAACATTTTTTTAAGAAATCAGACAAATCCGACGGAATTTGTAGATTTTATTCATCTTTATATAGTTAAAATTCTCGCAAAAACGATATATTTGAAAGACTTTGGTTTGTGGGGAAAATCGAAACCAGTGATTTAATACTGTTCAGTCAAGTATATTAAACACTCTCTGCAAGAATTAGCACAATCGGTTCGATTATAGAGATTTTATTAACGTTTATACCACAATCCTGTTTTTACCACAAGAAACGACGATTTTTACAATTGGACGATTTCCACAAACAAACCCATACTCCTCCGCATGCGAACGTGAAATTGTTGCTATATATCTGTTAGTCCACACGAATTTAATATTTTTTTAAGAAATCAGACATATCCGACTTAATTTGTAGATTTTATTCATATTTATATAGTTAAAAATCTCGAAAAAACGAAATTTTTTTTAAGATTTTGGTTTCTGGGGAAAATCGAAACCAGTGATATAATACTGTTCAGTCATGTATACTAAACACTCTCTGCAAAGATTTAGTACAATCGGATGGAATATAGAGTTTTTATTAACGTTTATACCAAAATCGTGTTTTTACCGCAAGAAACTACGATTTTTACAATTGGACGATTTCACAAACTAACCCATATTCCTCCGCATGCGAACGTGGTATTGTTGTTATATATCGGTGCGTCCACAGGAATTTAATATTTTTTTAAGAAATCAGACATATCCGTCAGAATTTGTAGATTTTATTCATAATTATATTAGTTAAAAATCTCGCAAAAACGAACTTTTATGAAAGATTTTGGTTTGTTGGGAAAATCGAAACCAGTGATATAAAGCTGTTCAATCATGTATATTAAACACTCTCTGCAAGAATTAGCACAATCAGTTGGAATATGGAGATTTTGTTAACGTTTATACCATAATCGTTTTTTTAACGACAGAAACGACAATTTTTACAATTTGAAGATTTACACAAACAAATCCATATTCCTCCGCATGTGAACGCGAAATTGTTGCTATATATCGGTGGGTCCACACGAACTTAATATTTTTTTAACAAATTAGACAAATCCGACGGAATTTGTAATTTTATTGATATGTATATAGTTAAATATCTCGCAAAAACAAAATTATTTGCAAGATTTTGGTTTGTGGGGAAAATCGAAACCATTGATATAATACTGTACAATCATGTATATTAAAAACTCTCGGCAAAAATTAGCACAATCGGTTGGACTATGGAGATTTTCTTAACGTTTATACCATAATCGTGTTTTACCGCAAGAAACAACGATTTTACAATTGGACGATTTATACAAACAAACCCATATTCCTCCGCATGCGAACGTGAAATTGTTGCTATATTTCGGTGGGTCCACAAAAATTTAACAATTGTTTAAGAAATTACACAAATCCGACGGAATTTTTAGATTTTATTCATATTTATATAGTTAAAAATCTCGCAAAAACGAAATTATTTCAAAGATTTTGGTTTCTGGGGAAAATCGAAACCAGTGATATAATATTGTTCAATCTTGCATATTAAATACACTCTGCAAAAATTAGCACAATATGTTGGATTATAGAGATTTTATTAACATGTATACCAAAATCGTGTCTTTACCGCAAGAAACTACGATTTTTACAATTGTTCGATTTACACAAACAAACCCATATACCTGCGCATGCGAACGTGAAATTGTTGCTATATATCGGTGGATCCACCCGAATTTTTTTTTAACAAAATTAGACAAATCCGTCGGAATTTGTAGATTTTATTTATATTTATAAAGTTAAAAATCTCGCAAAAACGATATTCTTTGAAAGATTTTGGTTTGTGGGGAAAATAGAAACCAGTGATAAAATATTGTTCAATCATGTATATTGAACACTCTCTGCAAGAATTAGCACAATCGGAAGGATTATAGAGGTTTTATTAACGTTTATACCAAAATCGTGTTTTTACCGCAAGAAACAATGATTTTTACAATTGGACGATTTACACAAACAAACCCATATTCTTCCGCATACGTACGTGAAACTGTTGCTATATATCGTTGGGTCCACTATAATTTAATATTTTTTTGAGAAATTAGACAAATCCGTCGGAATTTGTAGATTTTATTAATATTTATATAGTTAAAAATCTCGCAAAAACGAAATTTTTTTAAAGATTTTGGTTTCTTTGGAAAATCAGAACCAGTGATATAATACCATTAAATCATGTATATTAAACACTCTCTGCAAGAATTAGCGCAAGCGGTTGGATTATAGAGATTTTATTAACCTTTATACCAAAATCGTGTTTTTACCGCAAGAAACGACGATTTATACTATTGGACGATTTACACAAACAAACCCATATTCCTCCGCATGCGAGAGTGCAACTGTTGCTATATATCGTTGGGTCCATTCGAATTTAACATATTTTTTAGATGTTAGACAAATCCGTCGGAATTTTTAGATTTTAATCATATTTATATAGTTAAAAATCTCGCAAAAATGAAATATTTAGAAAGATTTAGGTTTCTTCGGAAAATCGAAACGAGTGATATAATACTGTTCAATCATGTATATTAAACACTCTCTGCAAGAATTAGCACAATCGGTTGGAATATAGATATTTTATTAACGTTTATACCAAAATCGAGTTTTTACCGCAAGAAACGACGATTTTTACTATTGGACGATTTACACAAACAAACCCTTATTCCTCCGCATGCGAACGTGAAATTGTTGCTATATATCGGTGGGACCACTCGAATTTAATTTTTTTTTTTTAATTAGACGAATCCGTCGCAATTTGTATATTTTATTCATATTTATATAGTTAAAAATCTCGCAGAAACGAAATTCTTTTAAAGATTTTGGTTTGTGGGGAAAATCGAAACCAGTGATATAATACTGTTCAATCATGTATATTAAACACTCTCTGCAAGAATTAGCACAATCGGTTGTAATATGGAGGTTTTATTAACGTTTATACCAAAATCGTGTTTTCACAGCAAGAAACGATGATTTTTACAATTGGACGATTTACACAAACAAACCCATATTCCTCCGAATGCGAACGTGAAATTGTTGCTATATTTCGGTAGGTCCACACGAATTTAACATTTTTTTTAAGAAATTAGACAAATCCGACTGAATTCGTAGACTTTATTCGTATTAATGTAGTTAAAAATGTCGCAAAAACGAAATTTTTTTAAAGATTTTGGTCTGTGGGCAAAATCGAAACCAGTGATATATTACTGTACAATCATAAATATTAAACACTCTCTGCAAGAAATAGCACAATTGGTTGGATTATAGAGATTTTATTAACGTTTATACCAAAATCGTGTTTTTACCGCAAGAAACGACGATTTTTACAATTGGACGATTTACACAAACAAACCCATATTCCTCCGCATGCGAACGTGCAATAGTTGCTATATATCGGTGGGTACACACGAACTTAATATTTTTTTAAAGAAATTAGAGAATTCCGACGGAATTTGTAGATTTTATAGATATTTATATAGTTAAAAATCTCGCAAAAACAAAATTATTTGAATGATTATGGTTTGTGGGGAAAATCGAAACCAGTGATACAACACTGTACTTTCATGTATATTAAACACTCTCTGCAAGAATTAGCACAATCGGTTGGACTATGGAGATTTTCTTAACGTTTATACCATAATCGTGTTTTTAAAGCAAGAAACGACGATTTTTACAATTGGACGATTTACGCAAACAAACCCATATTCCTCCGCATGCGAAAGTGAAATTGTTGCTATATATCGGTGGATCCACCCAAATTTTTTTTTTTTTTTAAGAAATTAGACAAATCCGTCGGAATTTTTAGATTTTATTCATATTTATATAGTTAAAAATCTCGCAAAATCGAAATTTTTTTAAAGATTTTGGTTTGTGGGGAAAATCGAAAACAGTGATTTAATACTGTTCAATCATGGTTATTAAACACTCTCTGCAAGAATTAGCACAATCGGTTGGAATATACGGATTTTGTTAACGTTTATACAAATATCGTGTTTTAAACGCAGATACGACGATTTTTACAATTGGACGATTTACACAAACACACCAATGTTCCTCCGCATGCGAACGTGAAATTGTTTATATATATATATCGGTGGGTCCACACGAATTTAACATTTTTTTAAGAAATTAGGCAAATCCGACGGAATTTGTAGACTTTATTATTATTTATCTAGTTAAAAATCTCGCAAAAACGAATTTTTTTGAAAGAATTTGTGTTCTGGGGAAAATCGAAACCAGTGATATAATACTGTACAATAATGTATATTAAACACTCTCTACAAGAATTAGCATAATTGGGTGGAATATAGAGGTTTTATTAACGTTTATACCAAAATCGTTTTTTTTACCGCAAGAAACGACGATTTTTACAATTGGACGATTTTCACAAACAAACACATATTCCTCCGCATGCGAACGTGAAATTGTTGTTATATATAGGTGAGTCCACACGAATTTAACATTTTATTTAAGAAATCAGACAAATCCGACTTAATTTGTAGATTTTATTCATATTTATATAGTTAAAAATCTCGCAAAAAGAAAATTATTTGAAAGATTTCGGTTTGAGGGGAAAATCGAAACCAGTGATATAACACTGTACATTCATGTATATTAAACACTCTCTGCAAGAATTAGCACAATCGGTTGGACTATGGAGATTTTCTTAACGTTTATACCATAATCGTTTTTATACCGCAAGAAACGACGATTTTACAATTGGATGATTTAAACAAACAAACCCATATTCCTCCGCATGCGAACGTAAAATTGTTGCTATATATCGGTGGGTCCACACGAATTTAACATTTTTAAGAAATTAGGCAAAAGCGTAGGAATTTGTAGATTTTATTCATATTTATATAGTTAAAAACCTCGCAAAAACGAAATTTTTTGAAAGATTTTGGTTTCTGGGGAAAATCGAAACATTAATATAATATTGTTCAGTCTTGCATATTAAACACTCTCTGCAAGAATTAGCACAATAGGTTGGATAATAGAGATTTTATTAACGTTTATACCAAAATCGTGTGTTTACCGCAAGAATCGACGATTTTTACAATTGGACGATTTACGCAAACAAACCCATATTCCGCCGCATGCGAACGTGAAATTGTTGCTATATGTCGGTGGATCCACCCAAATTTTTTTTTTTTTTAAGAAATTAGACAAATCCGTCGGAATTTGTAGATTTTATTCATATTTATATAGTAAAAAATCTCGCAAAAACGAAATTTTTTTAAAGATTTTGGTTTGTGGGGAAAATTGAAACCAGTGACTTAATACTGTTCAGTCATGTATATTAAACACTCTCTGCAAGGATTAGGACAATCGGTTGGACTATAGAGGTTTTATTAACGTTTATACCAAAATCGTGTTTTTACCGCAAGAAACGACGCTTTTTACATTTGGACGAATTACACAAACAAACCCATATTCGTCCGCATGCGAACGCGAAATTGTTGGTATATATCGGTGGGTCCAAAAGAATTTAACATTTTTTTAAGAAATTAGACAAATCCGACGGAATTTGTAGATTTTATTCATATTTATATAGTTAAAAACCTCGCAAAAACGAAATTTTTTGAAAGATTTTTGTTTCTGAGGAAAATCGAAACCAGTGATATAATATTGTTCAATCTTGCATATTAAACACTCTCTGCAAGAATTAGCACAATAGGTTGGATTATAAAGATTTTATTAAAGTTTATACCATAATCTTGTTTTCACCGCAAGAAACGACGATTTTTACAATTGGACGATATACGCAAACAAACCCATATTCCTCCGCTTCCGAACGTGAAATTGTTGCTATATATCGGTGGATCCACCCAATTTTTTTTTTTTTTTTTTTTTTTAAGGAATTAGACAAATCTGTCGGAATTTGTAGATTTTTTCCATATTTATATAGTTAAAAATCTCGCAAAAACGAAATTTTTTGAAAGATTTTGGTTTGTGGGGAAAACCGAAACCATTGATTTAATACTCTTCAGCCATGTATATTAAACACTCTCTGCAAGAATTAGCAAAATCGGTTGGAACATAGAGTTTTTATTAACGTTTATACCAAAATCGTGATTTTTCCGCAAGAAACGAAGATTTTTTTACAATAGGACGATATACACAAACAAACCCATGCTCCTCCGCATGCGAACGTGAAATTGTTGCTACATATCGGTGGGTCCACACGAATTTAACATTGTTTTAAGGAATCAGACAAATCCGACGGATTTTGTATATTTTATTCATATTTATATAGTTAAAAATCTCGCAAAAACGAAATTTTTTGAAAGATTTTGGTTTGTGGGGAAAATCGAAACCAGTGATATAATACTGTACAATCATGTACATTAAACACTCTCTGCAAGAATTAGCACAATCGGTTTGGATTATAGAGATTTTATTAACGTTTATACCAAAATCGTGTTTTTACCGCAAGAAACGACGATTTTACAATTGGACGATTTTCACAAACAAACCCATATTCCCCCGCATGCGAACGTAAAATTGTTGTTATATATAGGTGAGTCCACACGAGTTTAACTTTTTTTTTTAAGAAATCAGACAAATCCGTCTTAATTTGTTGATTTTATTAATATTTATATAGTTAAAAATCTCGCAAAAACGAAATATTTTTAAAGGTTTTGGTTTGTGGGGAAAATCGAAACCAGTGATATAATACTGTTCAATCATGTATATTAAACACTCTCTGCAAGAATTTGCACAATCGGTTGGATTATAGAGATTTTATTAACGTTTATACCAAAATCGTGTTTTTACCTCAAGAAACGACGATTTTTACAATTGGACGATTTACACAAACAAACCCATATTCCTCCGCATGCGAACGTGGAATTGTTGCTATATTTCCGTGGGTCCACACGAATTTAACATTTTTTTAAGAAATTAGACTAATCCGACAGAATTCGTAGACTTTAATTCATATTTTTATAGTTAAAAATCTCGCAAAAACGAAATTTTTTGAAAGATTTTGGTTTGTGGGGAAAATCGAAACCAGTGATTTAATACTGTTCAGTCATGTATATTAAACACTCTCTGCAAGAATTAGCAAAATTGGGTGGAACATAGAGTTTTTATTAACGTTTATACCAAAATCGTGTTTTTACCGCAAGAAACGAAGATTTTTACAATAGGACGATTTACACAAACAAACCCATACTCCTCCGCATGCGAACGTGAAATTGTTGCTATATATTGGTGGGTCCACACGAATTTAACATTTTTTTAAGAAATCTCACCAATCCGACGGATTTTGTAGATTTTATATATATTTATATAGTTAAAAATCTCGCAAAAACGAAATTCTTTGAAAGATTTTGGTTTCTGGGGAAAATCGAAACCAGTGATATAATACTGTTCAATCATGTATATTAAACACTCTCAGCTAGAATTAGCACAATCGGTTGGAATATAGAGAATTTATTAATGTTTATACCAAAATCGTGTTTTTACCGCAAGAAACATCGATTTTTACAATTGGACGATTTACACAAACAAACCCAGATTCCTCCGCATGCGAACGTGAAATTTTTGTTACATATAGGTGAGTCCACACGAATTTAACATTTTTTTAAGAAATCTCACCAATCCGACGGATTTTGTAGATTTTATATATATTTATATAGTTAAAAATCTCGCAAAAACGAAATTCTTTGAAAGATTTTGGTTTGTGGGGAAAATCGAAACCAGTGATTTAATACTGTTCAGTCATGTATATTAAACACTCTCTGCAAGAATTAGCACAATCGGTTGGAATATAGAGATTTTATTAACGTTTATACAAAAATCGTGTTTTTACCGCAAGAAACGACTATTTTCGCAATTGGACGATATACACAAACAAACCCAGATTCCTCCGCATGCGAACGTTAAATTGTTGCTATATATCGGTGGGTCCACACGAATTTAACATTTTTTTTAAGAAATTAGACTATTCCAACGGAATTTGTAGATTTTATTCATATTTATATAGTTAAAAATCTCGCAAAAACGAAAATTTTTGAAAGATTTTGGTTTGTGGGGAAAATCGAAAACAGTGATATAATACTGTACGATCATGTATATTAAACACTCTCTGCAAGATTTAGCACAATCGGTTGGATAATAGAGATTTTATTAACGTTTATACCAAAATCGTGTTTTTACCGCAAGAAACGACGATTTTTACAATTGGACGATTTACACAAACAAAACCCATATTCCTCCGCATGCGAACGTGAAATTGTTGCTATATATCGGTGGGTCCGCACGAATTTAACATTTTTTAAAAGATTACACAAATGCGACGGAATTCGTAGATTTTATTGATATTTATATAGGCTACGTGTTTACACACGAATTTGACATTTTTTAAAGAACTTGAGAAATCCGACAGTATCTGTAGATATTACATGTTTATATAGATTAAAATGTCGCAAAAACCAAATTTTTAGAGAAATTTTGTAGGAGTGAAGAATCGAAACGGGTGATAAAATGCGGTTTCATTGCGAATGTTAAAGCCATTCAGAAAGAATTTGCACAATCGGTGGAAATTTGTAGGTTTAATTAATGTATATACGAAAAAACGCGTTTCTAGCCCGAGAAACGACGATTTTTGCACTTTTTCAGATACACTAGCAAAAATATATATATCTGGAAGCGAAGAAGTATCTTTGGTTAGAAATACGTGTGTACACACGAATTTGACATATTTTTAAGAAACTAGAGTAATCCAATGGGATTTGTAGATTTTGTTCATGATTATATTGCTTAAAATCGCGCAAAAACCAAATTTTTTAAGAAATTTTGTATCAGTGGAAAATCGAAACGAGTGATAAAATGCGGTTTCATTGTGAATGTTAAAGCCATACAACAAGAATTAGCACACTCGGTTGGTAATTGTAGGTTTATTAATATATATATGCGAAAAAACGCATTTCTAGATCGAGAAACGATGATTTTTCCACTTTTTCAGATACACTAGCAAACATTTATATATCTGGACGCGAACAAGAATCTTTGGATAGAAGTACGTGTGTACACACGAATTTGACATTTTTTTAAGGAACTAGAGAAATCCGACAGGATTTGTAGAATTTTATTCATGATTATATAGATTAAAATTTCGCAAAAACCAAATTTTTAGAGAAATTTTGTACGAGTGAAAAACCGAAAAGAGTGATAAAATGCGGTTTCATTGTGAATGTTAAAGCCATTCAGAAAGTATTAGCGCAATCGCCTGGAATTTGTTGGTTTTATTATTGTATATACAAAAAAACCCATTACTAGCCCGAGAAACAACGATTTTTTCACTATTTCAGATACACTAGCAAACATTTATATATCTGGACGCGAACAAGAAATCTCTGGAAAGAAATAATAATTATAATAATAATAATAATAATTATAATAATAATTATAATAATAATAATAATAATAGTAATAGTAATAATAATGATAATATTTATTAATACTATACACTTGAGCTACATTAGGCATTGCAGCCCGAAAGAGCAGAAGCTCGTGCTCGGGCGCAGTTCAGATCAGTTATACAAAATATATCACAAAATTACGAGAGTTCATTGAGCACAATCACATTAAAAAATGGTAAAATACATACAGCATGTAATAACAGGGTCTATATACAAATAGAAAATTCAGAAGTACATGAATATTAGAGTAACAATTTTAACTCAATTAGCTTAAACAATTATATAATTAATCTGACTTGTTTCTTAAATCAATTTGTGTTAAGTGTACTTAGCTCAGGGTAAGCTCTAATTAATGTATTATATATTTTGGGTACAAAATTTCTCCTGTGTTTTAATCCAGCGGTTGTGTGGCATTTGGGAGTATTTAGACAGAAACTGTAGTTTTGTGTCGTCTGGTATTCATGAGGATCATATTTAAATATATTGTGGTTTTTATTGAAGTAAATCCGCAATTTTTGTTTATAAATTTGTTCTAGATTTGATACGCCAAATTCCTGAAAAATTAATTTTGTTGGGTAATCAAAAGGTTTATATAGACAAATTTTGATAATTCTTTTTTGGAGCAGATTTAAAGGACGGTGAGTCGATTTTGACATTCCTCCAAAACTTAAAATACCATACTGAATTATTTATTGAAACAGAGCTAAGTACACAGAACGCAGAACATAAACAGGTAAATAAGAGCGAAGAATGGAAGATTTGTGGATTGTTTTACGCAATCTGTTACACAGAAAAGAGATATGTTTGTCCCATTTTTAAATGTAGGACAATAATATAAGTGGTCAATAAAATAAGTGTGTACACACGAATTTGACATTTTTTTAAGAAACTAGAGAAATCCGACGGGATTTGTAGATTTCATTCATGATTATATAGCTTAAAATCTAGCAAAAACCAAATTTTTAGAGAAATTTTGTATGAGTGGAAAATCGAAACAGGTGATAAAATGCGGTTTCATTGTGAATGTTAAAGCCATTCAGCAAGAATTAGCACAATCGGTTGGTATTTGTAGGTTTTATTAATGTATATACGAAAAAACGCATTTCTAGCCCGAGAAACGACGATTTTTGCACTTTTTCAGATACACTAGCAAACATTTATATATCTGGACGCGAACAAGAATCTTTGGATAGAAGTACGTGTGTAAACAAGAATTTGACATTTTTTTAAGGAACTAGAGAAATCCGATGGGAATTGTAGATTTTATTCATGATTATATAGCTTAAAATCTCGAAAAACCAAATTTTTACTGAAATTTAGTATGAATGGAAAATCGAAACGAGTGATAAAATGCGGTTTCTTTGTGAATGTTAAAGCCATTCAGCAAGAATTAGCACAATCGGTTGGTAATTGTAGGTTTATTAAAGTATATGTGCGAAAAAACGCATTTCTAGCCCGAGAAACAACGATTTTTCCACTTTTTCAGATACACTAGCAAACATTTATATATCTGGACGCGAACAAGAATCTTTGCATAGAAGTACGTGTGTAAACTCGAATTTGACATTTTTGTAAGGAACTAGAGAAATCCGACAGGATTTGTAGATTTTATTCATGATTATATAGATTAAAATCTCGCAAAAACCAATTTTTAGAGAAATTTTGTAGGAGTGAAATATCATAAACAGTGATAAAATGCGGTTTCATTGTGAATGTTAAAGCCATTCAGAAAGTATTAGCGCAATCGGTTGGAATTTCTAGGTTTTATTGTTGTATATACGAAAAAACGCATTTCTAGCCCGAGAAACACCGATTTTTTCACTTTTTCAGATACACTAGCAAACATTTATATATCTGGACTCGAACAAGAAATTTCTGAATAGAAATAAGTGTGTACACACGAATTTGACATTTTTTTTAAGAAACTAGAGAAATCCGACTGGATTTGTAGATTTTATTCTTGATTAAATAGCTTAAAATCTCGCAAAAACCACATTTTTAGAGAAATTTTGTATGACTGGAAAATCTAAACGGGTGATAAAATACGGTTTCATTGTGAATGTTAAAGCCATTCAGAAAGAATTAGCACAATCGGTTGGAATTTGTAGGTTTAATTAGTTTATATACGAAAAAAGACATTTTCAGCCCGTGATACGACGATTTTTCCAATTCTTACAATACACTAGCAAACGCAGATATTTTTGGACGAGAGCATGAATCTTTGGATAGAAATACTTGTGAACGCACGAATTTGACATTTTTTCAAGATACTAGACATATCCGATGGGTTTTGTAGATTTTATTCATGATTATATAGCTTAAAATCTAGCAAAAACCAAATTTTAGAGAAATTTTGTTGGAGTGAAAAATCGAAACGAGTGATAAAATGCGGTTTCATTCTGAATGCTAAAGCCATTCAGCAAGAATTAGCACAATCGGTTTTAATTTGTAGGTTTTTTTAATGTATATATGCGAAAAAACGCATTTCTAGCCCGAGATTCGACGATTTTTCCATTTTTTCAGATACACTAGCAAACATTTATATATCTGGAAGCGAACATGAATCTTTGGATAGAAATAAGTGTGTACACAGGAATTTGACATTTCTTTAAGAAACTAGAGAAATCCGACGGGATTTGTAGATTTTATTCATGATTAAATAGCTTAAAATCTCGCAAAAACCACATTTTTAGAGAAATTATCTAAGAGTGGAAAATCAAAACGAGTGATAAAATGCTGTTTCATTGTCAAAGTTAAACCCAAGCAGCAAGAATTAGCACAATCGGTTTTAATTTGTAGGTTTTAATAATGTATATACAAAAAACGCATTTCCAGCCCGAGAAACGACGATTTTTTCACTTTTTTAGATACGGTAGCAAACATATATATGTCTGGACGCGAACAAGAATCTTTGGATAGAAATACTTGTGTACACACGAATTATAAATTTTTTTAAGAAACTAGAAAAATCCGACGGGATTTGTAGTTTTTATTCATTATTATATAGCTTAAAATCTCGCAAAACCAAAATATTTAGAGAAATTTTGTATGAGTGGAAAATCGAAACGAGTGAAAAAATGCGGTTTCATTGTGAATGATAAAGCCGTTCAGAAAGAATTAGCACAATCGCTTGGAAGTTGTAGGTTTTATTAATGTAGATACGAAAAAACGAATTTCTAGCCCGAAAAAACGACGATTTTTCCACCTTTTTCAGTACACTAGCAAACGCATATATTTCTGGAAGCGAACATTTATCTTTGGATAGAAAAACCTGTGTACACACGAATTTTATATTTTTTTAAGAAACTAGTCATATATCCGACGGGATTTGTAGAATTTATTCATGATTATATAGCTTAAAATCTCGCAAAAATCAAATTATTAGAGAAATTTTGAATCAGTGGAAAAAGGAAACGAGGATAAAATGCGGTTCCATTGTGAATGAGTAAAGCCAATCAGAAAGAATTAGCACAATCGGTTGTGATTTGTAGGTTTTATTAATGTATATACAAAAAAAAGTCTTTTCTAACTAGAGAAGCGACGATTTTTCCTCTTTTTCAGACACACTAGCAAACATTTATATATCAGGACGCGAACAAGAATCTTTGGATAGAAATAAGTATGTACACACGAATTTGACATTTTTTTAAGAAACTAGCGAAATCCGACGGGATTTGTAGATTTTATTCATGAATATATAGCTTAAAATCTCGCAGAAACAAAATTTTTAGAGAAATCTTGTAGGAGTGGGAAATCGAAACCAGAGTTAAAATGCGGTTTCATTGTGGATTTTAAAGCCATTCAGCAAGAATTAGCACAATCGGTTGGAACTTGCAGGTTTTATTAGTGTATATACGAAAAAACGCATTTCTAGCCGAGAAACGACTATTTTTCCGCTTCTTAAAATAGACTAGCAAACGCAGATATTTTTGGACGGGAGCATGAATCTTTGGATAGAAATACATGTTTACGCAGGAATTTGATATTTTTTCAAGATACTAGAAATATCCGATGGGATTTGTAGACTTTATTCATGATTATATAGCTTAAAATCTCGCAAAAACCAAATTTTTAGAGAAATTTTGTATAAGTGGAAAACGGAAACGAGTGATAAAATGCGGTTTCATTGTGAATGTTAAACCCATTCAGAAAGTACAAGCGGAATCGGTTGGAATGTGTAGGTTTTATTATTGTATATACGAAAAACGCATTTCTAGCCCGAGAAACGACGATTTTTTCACTTTTTCAGACACAATAGCAAATATTTATATACATATGGAAGCGAGCAAGAATGATTGGATAGAAACACGTGTGTACAAACGAATTTGACATTTTTTTAAGAATCTAGAGACATCCGACGGGATTTGTAGATATTGTTCACGATTATATAGCTTCAAATCTCACAAAAACCACACTTTTCGAGAAATTTTGTAAGAGTGGAAAATCGAAACGAGTGATAAAATGGGGTTTCATTGTGAATGATAAAGCCATTAAGCAAAGAATTAGCACAATCGGTTTTTATTTGTAGGTTTTATTAATATATATACGAAAAAACACATTTTTAACACGATAAACGACGATTTTACCACTTTTTCAGACACACTAGCAAACATTTATATATCTGGACGCGAACAAGAATCTTTGGATAGAAGTACGTGTGTACAAACGAATTTGACATTTTTTTAAGGAACTAGAGAAATCCGACAGGATTTGAAGATTTTATTCATGATTATATAGATTAAAATGTCGCAAAAACCAAATTTTTAGAGAAATTATGTGGGAGTGAAAAATCGAAACGGGTGATAAAATGCGGTTTCATTGTGAATGTTAAAGCCATTAAGAAAGAATTAGCACAATCGGTTGGAATTTGTAGGTTTTATTAGTTTATATTCGAAAAAACGCATTTCTAGCCCCAGAAACGACGATTTTTCTACTTCTTACAATACACTAGCAAACGCAGATATTTTTGGAAGCGAACATGAATCTTTGGATAGAAGTACGTGTGCTCGCTCGAATTTGACATTTTTTAAAGAAATTAGAGACATCCGACAGTAATTGGAGATATTATTCATGATTATATATCCTAAAATCTCGCAAAAACCAAATTATTAGAGATATTTTGTATGAGAGGAAAATCGAAACGCGTG
This sequence comes from Periplaneta americana, assembly GCF_040183065.1. Lineage (NCBI taxonomy): Eukaryota > Metazoa > Arthropoda > Insecta > Blattodea > Blattidae > Periplaneta > Periplaneta americana. The sequence continues at coordinate 82,580,424 of NC_091119.1, forward strand.
ATAAAATGGGGTGTCATTGTGAATGTTAAAGCCATTCAGAGAGAATTAGCACAATCGGTTGCAGTTTGTAGGTTTTATTAGTTTATATATGAAAAAACGCATTTCTAGCCCGGGAAACAATGATTTTTCAACTTTTTCAGACACACTAGTAAACTTTTATATATCTGGGCGCGAACAAGAAACTTTGGATAGAAGTACGTGTGTACACACGAATTTGACATTTTTAAGGAACTAGAGAAATCCGACGGGATTTGTATATTTTATTCATGGTTATATTGCTTAAAATCTAACAAAAACCAAATTTTAGAGAAATTTTGTATCAGTGGAAAATCGAAACGAGTGATGAAATACGGTTTCTTTGTGAATGTTCAAGCCATTCAGATACTATTAGCACAATCGGTTGGAATTTGTAGGTTTTATTATTGTATATACGAAAAAACGCATTTCTACCGAAGAAACGTCGATTTTTCCACTTTTTACAATACACCAGCAAACGCAAATTTTTCTGGAACCGAACATGAATCTTTGGGTATGTACAAACGATTTGGCATTTTTCTAAGAAACTAGAGAAATTCGACGGGATTTGTAGATTTTATTCATGATTATATGGCTTAAAATCTCGCAAAAACCAAATTTTTTGAGAAATTGTGTATGAGTGGAAAATCGAAACCAGTGATAAAATGCTGTTTCATTGTCAATGTTAAACCCACTCGGCAAGAATTAGCACAATCGGTTTTAATTTGTAGCTTTTATTAATGTGTATGAAAAAAACGCATTTCTAGCCCGAGAAACGACGATTTTTCCACTTTTTCAGATGCAGTAGCAAACATTTATATGTCTGGACGCGAACAAGCTTCTTTGGATACAAAGACGTGAGTACTCATTAATTTCACATTATTTTAGGAAACTAGAGAAATCCGACGGGATTTGTAGATTTTATTCATGATTATATAGATTAAAAACATGCACAAAACAAATTTTTAGAGAAATTTTGTAAGAGTGGAAAATCGAAACGAGTGATAAAATGCGGTTTCATTGTGGATGTTAAAGCCATTCAGAAACAATTAGCACAATCGCCTGGAATTTGTAGGTTTTATTAATGCAGTCTATATACGAAAAAAACGCATTTCTAGCCCGAGAAACGGCGATTTTTCCACTTCTTATAATAAACTAGCAAACGCAGATATTTTTGGACGCGAGCATGAATCTTTGGACAGAAATACTTGTGAACGCACGAATGTGACATTTTTTCAAGATACTAGACATATCCGAAGAGATTTGTAGATTTTATTCATGATTATATAGCTTAAAATCTCGCAAAAACCAAAATTTTAGAGAAATTTTGTATGAATGGAAAATCGCAACGAGTGATAAAATGCGGTTTCATTGTGCATGTTAAAGCCATTCAGAAAGTATTAGCGGAATCGGTTGGAATTTGTAGGTTTTATTATTGTATATACGAAAAAACGCATTTCTAGCCCGAGAAACGACGATTTTTCCATTTCTTACAATACACTAGCAAACGCAGATATGTTTGGACGCGAGCATGAATCTTCGGATAGAAATAATGTGAACGCACGAATTTGACATTTTTTCCAAATACTAGACATATCCGATGGGATATGTAGATTATATTCATGATTATATAAATTAAAATTTCGCAAAACCAAATTTTTCGAGGAATTTTGTGGGATTGGAAAATCGAAACGAGTGATAAAATGCGGTTTCATTGTGAATGTTAAAGCCATTCAGAAAGTATTAGCACAATCGGTTGGAATTTGTAGGTTTTATTATTGTATAAACGAAAAGAGGCATTTGTACCCGAGAAACGTCGATTTTTCCACTTTTTACAACACACCAGCAAACGCATATTTTTCTGGACCCGAACATCAACCTTTGGCGAGAAATACAAATGTACAAACGAATTTGGCATTTTTCTAAGAAACTAGAGATATTCGACGGGATTTTCAGATATTATTCATGATTATATAGCTTAAAATCTAACAAAAACCAAATTTTAGAGACATTGTGTATGAGTGGAAAATCGAAACGAGTGATAAAATGCGGTTTTATAGTCAATGTTAAAGCCATTCAGCAAGAATTAGCACATTCGGTTTTAATTTGTAGGTTTTATTAATGTATATTAAAAAAAAAAGCATTTCTAACCCGAGATTCGACGATTTTTCCACTTTTTCAGATACACTAGCAAAGATTTATATATCTGGACGCGAAGAAGAATCTTTGCATAGAAATAATTGTGTACACACGAATTTGACATTTTTTTTAAGGAAACTAGAGAAATCCGACGGGATTTTTAGATTTCATTCATGACTATATAGCTTAAACCTAGCAAAAACCAAATTTAGAGAAATTTTGTATGACAGGAGAATCGAAACGAGTGATAAAATGCGGTTTCATTGCGAATGTCATAGCTATTCAACAAGAAGTAGCACCATCGTCTTTAATTTCTAGGTTTTATTAATGTATATACAAAAAAAAAACGCATTTCTATCCCAGAGATACGACGATATTTCCACTTTTTCAGATACACTAGCAAAGATTTATATATCTGGAAGCGAAGAAGAATCTTTGCATAGAAATAAGTGTTTACACACGAATTTGACATTTTTTTAAGAATCTAGAGAAATCCGACGGGATTTGTATATTTTATTCATGATTATATTGCTTAAAATCTAACAAAAACCAAATAATAGAGAAATTTTTTATAACTGGAAAATCGAAACGAGTGATGAAATGCGGTTTCAATGTGAATGTTCAAGCCATTCAGATAGTATTAGCACAATCGTTTGGAATTAGTAGGTTTTATTAATGTATATACGAAAAAACGCAATTCTAGCCCGAGGAACGACGATTTTTGCACTTTTTCAGATACCGGTACACTAAAAAAATAAATATATCTGGACGCGAAGAAGAATCTTTGAATAGAAATACGTGTGTACACACGAATTTGACATTTTTTTAATAAACTGGAGAAATCCTATGGGATTTGTAAATTTAATTCATGATGGTATAGCTTAAAATCTCGCAAAAACCAAATATTTAGAGAAATTTTGTATGACTGGAAAATCGAAACGAGTGATAAAATGCGGTTTCATTGTGAATGATAAAGCCATTCAGCAAAGATTTAGCACAATCGGTTGGTATTTGTAGGTTTTATTAATATATATGCAAAAAAACGCATTTCTAGCCCGAGAAGCGACGATTTTTCCACATTTTCAGATGCCCCAGCAAACATTCATAGGTCTGGACGCGAACAAGAATCTTTGGATAGAAATACGTGTGTACACACGAATTTGACAATTTCTTAAGGAACTAGAAAAATCCGACGGGATTTGTTGATTTTATTCATGATTATATAGCTTAAAATCTCGCAAAAGCCAAATTTTTAGATAAATTTTCTATGAGTGGAAAATTGAAAACAGTGATAAAATGCGGTTTCATTGTGAATTTTAAAGCCATTCAGCAAGAATTAGCACAATCGGTGGGAATTTGAGGGTTTCATTGGTGTATATACGAAAAAACGCATTTCTAGCCGAGAAACGACTATTTTTCCGCTTCTTACAAAACACTAGCAAACGCAGATATTTTTGGACGTGAGCAGGAATCTTTGGGTAGAAATTCATGTGTACCCACGAATTTGATATTTTTTAAGATACTAGAGTTATCCGATGGGATTTGTAGACTTTATTCATGATTATATAGCTTAAAATATCGCAAAAACCAAATTTTTAGTGAAATTTTGTATGAGTCGAAAATGAAACGAGAGATAAAATACGGTTTCATTTTGAATGTTAAAGCCATTCGGAAACTATTAGAGCAATCGGTTGGAATTTGTAGGTTTTATTTTTGTATATACGAAAAAACGCATTTCTAGCCCGAGAAACGGCGATTTTTTCACTTTTTCAGGTACACTAGCCAACATTTATATATCTGGACGCGAATAAGAATCTCTGGATAGAAATAAGTGTGTACACACGAATTTGACGTTTTTTTAAGAAACTAGAGAAATCCGACGGGATTGTAGATTTTATTCATGATTATATAGCTTAAAATCTCGCAAAAACCAAATTTTTCGAGAAATTTTGTATGAGTGGAAAATCGAAAAGAGTGATGAAATGTGGTTTCATTGTGAATGTTAAAGCCATTCGGCAAAAATTAGCACAATCGGTTGGAATTTGTAGGTTTTATTAACCTATATACGAAAAAACGCATTTCTAGCCCCAGAAACGATTATTTCTCCACTTCTTACAATACACTAGCAAACACATCTATTTCTGGACACGAACATGAATCTTTGGATAGAAATACATGTGTACGCACGAATTTGACATTTTTTAAGAAACTAGAGAAATCCAATGGGATATGTATATTTTATTAATGATTATATAGCTTAAAATCTAGCAAAAACCAAATTTTAGAGGAATATTGTATGAATGGGAAATCGAAACGAGTGATAAAATGCGGTTTCATTCTGAATGCTAAAGTCAATCAGCAAAAATTAGCACAATCGTTTTTAATTTGTAGGTTTTATTAATGTATATATGCGAAAAAACGCATTTCTAGCCCGAGATACGACGAATTTTCCACTTTTCCGATACACTATCACACATTTATATATCTGGACTCGAACAAGAATCTTTGGATAGAAATAAGTGTGTACACACGAATTTGACATTTTTTTAAGAAACTAGAGAAATCCGATGGGATTTGTAGATTTTATTCATGATTAAATAGCTTAAAATCTCGCAAAAGCCACATTTTTTAAGATATTTTCTAAGAGTGGAGAATCGAAACGAGTGATAAAATGCTGTTTCATTGTCAATGTTAAACCCATGCACCAAGAATTAGCACAATCAGTTTTAATTTGTAGGTTTTATTAATGTATATGCAAAAAAATCGCGTTTCTAGCCCGAGAAACGACGATTTTTCCACTTTTTCAGATGCCCCAGCAAACATTTATATGTCTGGACGCGAACAAGAACCTTTGGATAGAAATACGTGTGTACACACGAATTTGACATTTTCTTAAGAAACTAGAAAAATCCGACGGGATTTGTTGATTTTATACATGATTATATAGCTTAAAATCTCGCAAAAACCAAATAGTAGAGAAAATTTGTATGAGAGTAAAATCGAAACGAGTGATAAAATGCCGTTACATAGCGAATGTAAAAACCATTCAGCAAGAATTAACACAATCGGTTTTAATTTGTAGGTTTTATTAATGTGTATACCAAAAAAAACGCATTTCTAGCCCGAGAAACGACGATTTTTTCACTTTTTCAGATACACTAGCAAACATTTATATATCTGGACGCGAACAAGAAACTCTGGATAGAAATAAGAGCGTACACACGATTTTGACATTTTTTTAAGAAACTAGAGAAATGCGACGGGATTTGTAGATGTTATCCATGATTATGTAGCTTAAAATCTCGCAAAAATCAAATTTTTAGAGAAATTTTCTATGAGTGGAAAATCGAAACGAGTGATAAAATGCAGTGTCATTGTGAATGTTAAAGCCATTCAGCAAGAATTAGCACAATCGGTTTTAAATTATAGGTTTAACTAATGTAGATGCAAAAAAAACGCATTTGTAGCCCGAGAAACGACGATTTTTCCATTTTTTCAGATGCCCCAGCAAACATTTATATGTCTGGACGCGAACAAGAATCTTTGGATAGAAAAACGTGTGTACACACGAATTTGTCACTTTCTTAAGGAACTAGAAAAATCCGACGGGATTTGTAGATTTTATTCATGATTATATAGCTTAAAATCTCGCAAAAGTCAAATTTTTAGAGAAATTTTGTATGAGTGGAAAATTGAAAACAGTAATAAAATGCGGTTAAATTGTGAATTTTAAAGCCATTCAGAAAGAATTAGGACAATCGGTTGGGATTTGAGGGTTTCATTAGTGTATATACCAAAAAACGCATTTCTAGCCCGAGAAATAACGATTTTACCGCTTCTTACAGTACACTAGCAAACGCAGATATTTTTGGACGCGAACAGGAATCTTTGGGTAGAAATTCATGTGTACGCACGAATTTGACATTTTTTAAGATACTAGAGAAATCCGACGGGATTTGTAGATATTATTCATGATTATATAACTTAAAATGTCGCGAAAACCAAATATTTAGAGAAATTTTGTAAGAGTGGAAAATCGAAACGAGTGATAAAATCCAGTTTCATTGACAATGTTAAATCCACTCAGCAAGAATCGGCACAATCGATTTTTTTTTTGTAGGTTTTATTAATGTATATGCAAAAAAACGCATTTCTAGCCCGAGAAGCGACGATATTTCCACTTTTTCAGATGCACCAGCAAACATTTATATCTCTGGACGCGAACAAGAATCTTTGGATAGAAATACGTGTGTACACAGGAATTAGACATTTTTTTAAGAAACTAGAGAAATCCGACTCGATTTGTAGATTTCATTCATGATTATATAGCTTAAAATCCCGCAAAGACAAAATTATTAGAGAAATTTTGTAACAGTGGAAAATCGAAACATGTGATAAAATGGGGTTTCACTGTGAATGTTAAAGCCATTCAGCAAGAATTAGCACAATCGTTTGGTAATTGTAGGTTTATTAAATTATATATGCGAAAAAACGCATTTCTATACCGAGAAACGACGATTTTTCCACTTTTTCAGATACACTAGCAAACATTTATATACCTGGACGCGAACAAGAATCTTGGGATAGAAGTACGTCTGTACACACGAATTTGACATTTTTCTAAGAAACTAGAGAAATCCGACAGGATATGTAGATTTTATTCATGATTATATAGGTTAAAATCTCGCAAAAACCAAATTTTTACAGAAATTTTGTTGGATTGAAAAATCGAAAAGAGTGATAAAATGCGGTTTCATTGTGAATCTTAAAGCCATTCAGAAAGTATTAGCACAATCGTTTGGAATTTGTAGGTTTTAGTATTGTATATATGAAAAAACGCATTTCTAACCCGAGAAACGACGCTTTTCCACTTTTTACAATACACCAGCAAACGCATATATTTCTGGACGCAAATATGAATCTTTGGTGAGAAATACGTGTGTACAAATGAATTTGGCATTTTTCTAAGAAAACAGAGAAAACCAATGGGATTTGTAGATTTTATTCATGATTATATAGCTTAAAATCTAGCAAGAACCAAAATTTAGAGAAATTTTGTATGAATGGAAAATCGAAAAGTGTGACAAAAAGCGGTTTCATTCTGAATGCTAAAGCCAATCAGCAAGAATTAGCACAATCGGTTTTAATTTGTAGGTTTTATTAATGTATATATGGGGAAAAACGCATTTCTAGCCCGAGATACGACGATTTTTCCACTTTTCCGATACACTAGTACACATTTATATATCTGGACTCGAACAAGAATCTTTGGATAGAAATAAGTGTGTACACACGAATTTGATATTTTTTTAAGAAACTAGAGAAATCCGATGGGATTTGTAGGTTTTATTCATGAATAAATAGCTTAAAATATCGCAAAAAACACATTTTTAAAGAAATTTTCCATGATTGGAAAATCGAAACGAGTGATAAAATGCAGTTTCATTGCCAATGTTTAACCCATGCACCAAGAATTAGCACACTCGGTTTTAATATGTATGTTTTATTAATGTATATGGAAAAAAAAATTATTTCTAGCCTGAGAAACGACGATTTTTTCACTTTTTCAGATACGGTACCAATCATTTATATGTCTGGACGCGAACAAGAAACTTTGGATAGAAATACGTGTGTACACACGAATTTGATTTTTTTTTAAGAAACTAGAAAAATCCGACGGGATTTGTAGATTTTATTCATTATTATATGGCTTCAAATCTCGCAAAACCAAATTTTTAGAGAAATTTTGTATGAGTGGAAAATCGAAACGAGTGAAAAAATGCAGTTTCATTGTGAATGTTAAAGCCATTCAGAAAGAAGTAGCACAATCGCTTGGAAGTTGTTGGTTTTATTATTGTATATACGAAAAAACGCATTTCTAGCCCGAAAAATCGACGATTTTTCCACTTTTTCCAGTACATTATCAAACGCATATATTTCTAGACGCGAACATTTATCTTTGGATAGAAAAACCTGTGCACACACTAATTTGACGTTTTTTTAAGAAACTAGAGATATCCGACGGGATTTGTAGATTTTATTCATGATTATATAGCTTAAAATCTCGTAAAAATTAAATTTTTAGAGAAATTTTGTATCAGTGGAAAAACGAAACGAGTGATAAAATGCGGTTCCATTGTGAATGTTAAAGCCATTCAGAAAGAATTTGCGCGATCGGTTTTAATTTGTAGGTTTTATTAATGTATATACAAAAAAACGCATTTCTAACCCGAGAAACGGCGATTTTCCCTCTTTTTCAGATACACTAGCAAACATTTATATATCTGGACGCGAACAAGAATCTTTTAATAGAGATAAGTGTGTACACACGAATTTGACATTTTTTTAAGAAACTAGTGAAATCCGATGGGATTTATAGATTTTATTCATTATTATATAGCATAAAATGTCGCAAAAACGAAATTTTTAGAGACATTTTCTATGAGTGGAAAATCGAAACGAGTGATAAAATGCTGTTTCATTGTGAATGTTAAACCCATTCAGCAAGAATTAGCACAATCTGTTTTAATTTGTAGGTTTAATTAATGTATATGCAAAAAACGCAATTCTAGTCGGACAAGCGACGATATTTCCACTTTTTCAGATACACTAGCAAACATTTTTATATCTGGAAGTGAACAAGAATCTTTGGATAGAAGCACGTCTGTACAGACGAATTTGACATTTTTTTAAGAAAATAGAGAAATTCGACAGGATTTGTAGATTTTATTCATGATTAAATCGCTTAAAATCTCGCAAAAACCAAATTTTTAGAGGAATTTAGTAGGAGTGAAAAATCGAAACGAGTGAAAAAATGCGATTTCATATTGAATGTTAAAGCCATTCAGAAATAATTAGCACAATCGCTTGGAAGTTGTTGGTTTTATTAATGTATATACGAAAAAACGAATTCTTAGCCCGAAAAAACGACGATTTTTCCACTTTTAGCAGTACACTAGCAAACGCATATATTTCTGGACGCAAACATTTATCTTTGGATAGAAAAACCTGTGTCCACACGAATTTAATGTTTTTTTAAGAAACTAGTGATATCCGACGGGATTTGTAGATTTTATTCATGATTATATACCTTAAAATCTCGCAAAAAGCAAATTTTTAGAGAAATATTGTATCAGTGGAAAAACGAAACGAGTGATCAAATGCGATTCCATTCTGAATGTTAAAGCCATTCAGAAAGAATTAGCACGATCGGTTTTAATTTGCAGGTTTTGCTAATGTATATACAAAAAAAACACATTTCTAACCCGAGAAAAGACGATTTTTCCTCTTTTTCAGATACACTAGCAAACATTTATATATCTGGACGCGAACAAGAAGTTTTGGATAGAAATAAGTGTGTACACACGAATTTGACATTTTTTTTATGAAATTAGAGAAATCCGACGGGATTTGTAGATTTTATTCATGATTATATAGCTTAAAATGTCGCAAAAACCAAATACTTAGAGAAAATTTCTATGAGTGGAAAATCGAAACGAGTGATAAAATTCTGTTTCATTGAGAATGTTAAATCCATTCAGCAAGAATCGGCACAAACGTTTTTTTTTTGTAGGTTTTATTAATGTATATGCAAAAAAACGCATTTCTAGCCTGAGAAGCGATGATATTTGCACTTTTTCAGATGCACCAGCAAACATTTATAACTCTGGACGCGAACAAGAATCTTTGGATAGAAATACGTGTGTACACAGGAATTAGACATTTTTTTAAGAAACTAGAGAAATCCGATTGGATTTGTAGATTTTATTCATGATTAAATAGCTTAAAATCTCGCAAAAACCACATTTTTAGAGAAATTTTCTATGAGTGGAAAATCGAAACGAGTGATAAAATGCTGTTTCATTGTCAATGTTAAACCTATGCAGCAAGATTTAGCACAATTGGTTTTAATATGCAGGTTTTATTAATGTATATGCAAAAAAACGCATTTCTAGCCGGAGAAAAGACGATTTTTTTACTTTTTCAGATACGGTAGCACACATTTATATGCCTGGACGCGAACAAGAATCTTTGGATAGAAATACGTGTGTACACACGAATTAGATATTTTCTTAAGGAACTAGAGAAATCCGACAGGATTTGTAGATTTTATTCATGATTATATAGCTTAAAATCTCGAAAAGACAAAATTTTTAGAGAAAATTTGTATGAGTGGAAAATCGAAACCAGTGATAAAATGAGGTTTCATTGTGAATTTTAAAGACATTCAGAAAGAATTAGCACAATCGGTTGGAATATATAGGTTTAATTAGTTTATATACGAAAAAACGCACTTCCAGGCCGAGAAACGACAATTTTTCCACCACTTACAATACACTAGCTAACGCAGATATTTTTGGGCGCGACCATGAATCCTTGGATAGAAATACATGTGTACGCACGAATTTGACATTTTTTCAAGATACTAGAGATATCCGATGGGATTTGCAGATTTTATTCATGATTATATAGCTTAAAATCTCGCAAAAATCCAAATTTTTAGAGAAATTTTGTATGAGTGGAAAATCGAAACGAGTGATAAAATGCGGTTTCATTTTGAATGTTAAGGCCATTCAGAAAGTATTAGCGCAATCGGTTGGAATTTGTAGGTTTTATTATTGTACATATGATAAAACGCATTTCTAGCACGAGAAACGACGATTTTTTCACTTTTTCAGATACACTAGCAAACATTTATATATCTGGATGCGAACAACAAATCTTTGGATAGAAAAAAGTGTGTACACACGAATTTGACATTTTTTTAAGAAACTAGAGAAAACCGTCGGCATTTGTAGATTTTATTCATGATTATATAGCTTAATATCTCGCAAAAACCAAATTTTTAGAGAAAATTGTATGAGTGGAAAATCGAAAATAGTGATAAAATACTGTTTCCTTGTCAATGTTAAACCCATTCAGCAAGAATTAGCACAATGGGTTTTAATTTATAGGTTTTATTAATGTACATGCAAAAAAAATGCATTTCTACACCGAGAAACGAATATTTTTCCTCTTTTTCAGATACACTAGCAATCATTCATATATCTGGAAGCGAACAAGAATGTTTGGATAGAAATACGTGTGTACACACGAATTAGCCATTTTTTAAGGAACTTGAGAAATCCGACGGGATTTGTAGATTTTATTCATGATTATATAGCTTAAAATCTCGCAAAAACCAAATAGTAGAGAAATTTTGTATGAGGGTAAAATCGAAACGACTGATAAAATGCCGTTACATTGCGAATGTTAAAGCCATTCAGCAAGAATTAACACAATCGGCTTTAATTTGTAGGTTTAATTAATGTGTATACCAAAAAAAACGCATTTCTAGCCCGAGAAACGACGATTTGTTCACTTTTTCAGATACACTAGCAAACATTTATATATCTGGACGCGAACAAGAATCTCTGAATAGAAATAAGAGTGTACACACGAATTTGACATTTTTTTAAGAAACTGGAGAAATGCGACGGGATTTGTAGATTTTATTCATGAGTATATAGCTTAAAATCTCGCAAAAATCAAATTTTTAGAGAAATTTTCTATGAGTGGAATTACGAAACGAGTGATAAAGTGCTGTTTCATTGTCAATGTTAAACCCATTCACCAAGAATTAGCACAATCGGTTTTAATTTGTAGGTTTTATTAGTGTATATACGAAAAAACGCATTTCTAGACCGAGAAACGACGATTTTTCCGCCTCTTACAATGCTCTAGCTAACGCAGATATTTTTGGACGCGAGCATGAATCTTTGGATAGAAACACATGTGTACGCACGAATTTGATATTTTTTAAAGTTACTAGAGATATCCGATGGGATATGTAGATTTTATTCATGATTAAATAGCTAAAAATCTCGCAAAAACCACAGTTTTAGAGAAATTTTCTGAGATTGGAAAATCGAAACGAGTGATAAAATGCGGTTTCATTGCGAATGTTAAAGCCATTCAGAAAGAATTTGCACAATCGGTTGCAATTTGTAGGTTTTATTAATGTATATACGAAAACACGCATTTCTAGCCCGAGAAACGACGATTTTTGCACTTTTTTCAGATACACTAGCAAAAAAAAATATATATATATATATATATATATATATATCTGGACGCGAAGAAGAATCTTTGGATAGAAAAACGTGTGTACACACGAATTTGCCATTTTTTTAAGAAACTGGAGAAATCCGACGGGATTTGTAGATTTTATTCATGATTATATAGATTAAAATCTCGTAAAAACCAAAATTATAGAGAAATATTGTATTAGTGGAAATACGAAACGAGTGATAAAATGCGGTTTCATTGTGAATGTTAAAGCCATTCAGAAATAAGTTGCACAATCGGTAGGATTTTGTAGGTTATAGTAATGTATATACGAAAAACAGCATTTCCAGCCCGAGAAACGACGATTTGTCAACTTCTTACAATACACTAGCAAACGCATATGTTTGTGAACGCGAAAATGAATCTTTGGATAGAAGTACCTGTGTACGCAGGAATTTGACATTTTTTTAAGAACCTAGAGAAATCCGACGGCATTTGTAAATTTTATTCATCATTATATAGGCTAGCTTAAAATCTCGCAAAAACCAAATTTTTAGAGAAATTTTGTAAGAGTGGAAAATCGAAACGAGTGATAAAATGCGGTTTCATTGTGAATGTTAGAGCCATTCAGTAAGAATTAGCACAATCGGTAAGTATTTGTAGGTTTTATTAATGCATATACGAAAAAACGCATTTCTAGCCCGAGAAACGACGATTTTCCACTTTTTCAGAAACATTAGCAAACATTTATATATCTGGACGCGAACAAGAATCTTTGGATAGAAGTACGTGTGTACACACGAATTTGACATTTTTTTAAGAAACTAGAGAAATCCGACAGGATTTGTAGATTTTATTCTTGATTAAAATCTCGCAAAAACCAAATTTTTAGAGAAATCTTGTAGGAGTGAAAAATCGAAACAAGAGATAAAATGCGGTTTCATTGTGAATGTTAAAGCCATTCTCAAAGAATTAGGACAATCGTTTGGAATTTGTAGGTTTAATTAGTTTCTATACGAAAAAAAGCATTTCTAGCCCGAGAAACGACGAATTTTCCACTTCTTATAATACACTAGCAAACGCTGATATTTTTTTGGAGGCGAGCATGAATCTTTGGACAGAAATACTTGTGAACGCAAGAATTTGACATGTTTTCAAGGTACTAGACATATCCGATGGGATTTGTAGATTTTATCCATGATTATATTGCTTAAAATCTCGAAAAAACCAAATTTTTAGAGAAATTTTGTAAGAGTGGAGTATCGAAACGAGTGATAAAAAGCGGTTTCATTGTGAATGTTAAAGCCATTCAGAAAGTATTACCTCAATCGGTTGGAATTTGTAGGTTTTATTATTGTATATACGAAAAAACTCATTTCTAGCCCGAGAAACGACGTTTTTCCACTTTTTACAATACACCAGCAAACGCATATTTTTCTGGACGCGAACATGAATCTAAGGGAAAAATACGTGTGTACATACGAATTTGGAATTTTTCTAAGAAACTAGAGAAATCCGACGTGATTTGTAGAGTTTATTCATGATTATATAGCTTAAAATCTAGCAAAAACCAAATTTTAGAGAAAATTTGTAGGAGTGGAAAATCGAAACGAGTGATAAAATGCGGTTTCATTCTGAATGCTAAAGCCATTGAGCATGAATTAGCACAATCGGTTTTAATTTGTAGGTTTTATTAATGTATATATGCAAAAAAACGCATTTCTAGCCCGAGATACGACGATTTTTCCACTCTTTCAGATACACTAGCAAACATTTATATATCCGGACTCGAACAAGAATCTCTGGATACAAATAAGAGTGTACACATGAATTTGACATTTTTTTAAGAAACTAGAGAAATCCGACGGGATTAGTAGATTTTATTCATTATTATATAGCTTAAAATCTCGCAAAAACCAAATTTTTAGAGAAATTTTGTATGAGTGGAAAATTGAAACGAGTGAAAAAATGCGGTTTCATTGTGAATGTTAAAGCCATTCAGAAAGAATTAGCACACTCCCTTGGAAGTTGTATGTTATATTAATGTATATACGAAAAAACGCATTTCTACCTCGAAAAAACGTCGATTTTTCCACTTTTTCCAGTACACTAGCAAACGCATATATTTCTGGACGCGAACATTTATCTTTGGATTGAAAAACCTGTGTACACACGAATATGACATTTTTTTAAGAAACTACAGAAATCCGAATGGATTTGTAGATTTTATTCATGATTATATAGCTTAAAATCTCGCAAAAAACCAAATTTATGAGAAATTTTCTATCAGTGGAAATACGAAACGAGTGATAAAATGCGGTTTCATTGTGAATGTTAAAGCCATTCAGAAAGAATTTGCACAATCGGTTGGATTTTGTAGGTTTTATTAATGTATATACGAAAAAAAGCATTTCTAGCCCCAGAAACGACGATTTTTCAACTTCTTACAATACACTAGCAAACACATAGGATTGTGAACGCGAACATGAATCATTGGATAGAAGTACGTGTGTACGCAGGAATTTGACATTTTTTAAGAAACTAACGAAATGCGACGGGATTTGTAAATTTTATTCATCATTATATAGGCTAGCTTAAAATCTCTCAAAAACCAAATATTTAGAGAAATTTTGTATGAGTGGAAAATCGAAACGAGTGATAAAATGCGGTTTCATTGTGAATGTTAAAGCCATTGAGCAAGAATTAGCACAATCGTTTGGTATTTGTCGGTTTTATTACTGTATATACGAAAAAACGCATTTCTAGCCCGAGAAACGACGATTTTTCCACTTTTTCAGATTCATAGCAAACATTTATATATCTGGACGCGATCAAGAATCTTTGGATAGAAGTACGTGTGTACAAACGAATTTGACATTTTTTTAAGAAACTAGAGAAATCCGACAGGATTTGTAAATTTTATTCATGATTATATAGATTAAAATCTCCAAAAACCAAATTTTTAGAGAAATCTTGTAGGAGTGAAAAATCGAAACAATTGATAAAATGCGGTTTCATTGTGAATGTTAAAGCCATTCAGAGAGAATTAGCACAATCGGTTGGAATTTGTAGGTTTAATTAGTTTCTATACGAAAAAACGCATTTCTAGCCCGAGAAACGGCGATTTTTCCACTTCTTATAATACACTAGCAAACGCAGATATTTTTGGACGCGAGCGTGAATCTTTGGACAGAAATACTTGTGAACGCACGAATTTGACGTTTTTTCAAGATACTAGACATATCCGATGGGATTTGTAGATTTTATTCATGATTATATAGCTTAAAATCTCGCAAAAACCAAATTTTTAGAGAAATTTTGTATGAATGGAAAATCGCAACGAGTGATAAAATGCTGTTTCATTGTGCACGTTAAAGCCATTCAGAAAGTATTAGCACAATCGGTTGGAATTTGTAGGTTTTATTATTGTATATAACAAAAAACCCATTTCTAGCCCGAGAAACGACGATTTTTCCACTTTTTACAATTCACCAGCAAACGCATATATTTCTGGACGCGAACATGAATCTTAGGGGAGAAATACGTGTGTACAAACGAATTTGGCATTGGTCTAAGAAACTAGAGAAATCCGACGTGATTTGTAGATTTTATTCATGATTAAATAGCTTAAAATCGAGCGAAAACCAAATTTTAGAGAAAAATTTGTAAGAGTGGAAAATCGAAACGAGTGATAAAATGCGGTTTCATTCTGAATGCTAAAGCCATTCAGCAAGAATTAGCACAATCGGTTTTAATTTGTAGGTTTTATTAATGTATATATGCGAAAAAACTCATTTCTAGCCCGAGATACGACGATTTGTCCACTCTTTCAGATACACTTGCAAACATTTATATATCTGGACTCGAACAAGAATCTTTGGATATAAATAAGTGTGTACACACGAATTTGACATTTTTTTAAGAAACTAGAGAAATCCTACGGGATTTGTAGATTTTATTCGTGATTATATAGCTTAAAATCTCGCAAAAACCACATTTTTAGAGAAATTTTCTATGAGTGGAAAATCGAAACGAGTGATAAAATGCTGTTTCATTGTCAAAGTTAAACCCCATGCAGCAAGAATTAGCACAATCGGTTTTAATTTGAAGGTTTTATTAATGTCTATGCAAAAAAACGCATTCCTAGCCCGAGAAACGACGATTTTTCCACTTCTTATAATACACTAGCAAACGCAGATATTTTTGGACGCGAACATGAATCTTAGGGGAGAAATACGTGTGTACAAACGGATTTGGCATTTTTCTAAGAAACTAGAGAAATCCGACGTGATATGTAGAGTTTATTCATGATTATATAACTTAAAATCTAGCAAAAACCAAATTTAGAGAAAATTTGTATGAGTGTAAAATCGAAACGAGTGATAAAATGCGGTTTCATTCTGAATGCTGAAGCCATTGAGCAAGAGTTAGCACAATAGGTTTTAATTTGTAGGTTTTATTAATGTATATATGCAAAAAAACGCATTTCTAGCCCCAGATACGACGATTTTTCCACTCTTTCAGATACACTAGCAAACATTTATATATCTGGACTCGAACAAGAATCTTTGGATAGAAATATGTGTGTACACACGAATTTGACATTTTTTTAAAGAAACTAGAGAAATCCGACGGGATTTGTTGATTTTATTCATGATTAAATAGCTTAAAATCTCGCAAAAACCAAATTTTTAGAGAAATTTTGTATGAGTGGAAAATCGAAACGAGTGATAAAATGCAGTTTCATTGCGAAAGTTAAAGCCATTCAGAAAGAATTTGCACAATCGATTTTAATTGGTAGGTTTCATTAATGTATATGCAAAAAAAAACGCAATTCTAGCCCGAGAAACGACGATTTTTTCACTTTTTCAGATACACTAGCAAATATATATATATATATCTGGACGCGAACAAGAATCTCTGGATACAAATAAGAGTGTACACACGAATTTGACATTTTTTTAAGAAACTATAGAATTCCGACGGGATTTGTAGATTTTATTCTTTATTATATAGCTTAAAATCTCGCAAAAACCAAATTTTTAGAGAAATTTTGTATGAGTGGAAAATCGAAACGAGTGAAAAAATGCGGTTTCATTGCGAAAGTTAAAGCCATTCAGAAAGAATTTGCACAATCGATTTTAATTGGTAGGTTTCATTAATGTATATGCAAAAAAAAAACGCAATTCTAGCCCGAGAAACGACGATTTTTTCACTTTTTCAGATACACTAGCAAATATTTATATATCTGGACGCGAACAAGAATCTCTGGATACAAATAAGAGTGTACACACGAATTTGACATTTTTTTAAGAAACTATAGAATTCCGACGGGATTTGTAGATTTTATTCATTATTATATAGCTTAAAATCTCGCAAAAACCAAATTTTTAGAGAAATTTTGTATGAGTGGAAAATCGAAACGAGTGTAAAAATGCGGTTTCATTGTGAATGTTAAATCCATTCAGAAAGAATTTGCACAATCGGTTGGATTTTGTAGGTTTTATTAATATATATACGAAAAAAAGCATTTCTAGCCCGAGAAATGACGATTTTTCAACTTCTTACAATACACTAGCAAACGCATATGTTTGAGAACGCGAGCATGAATTTTTGGATAGAAGTACGTGTGTACGTACGAATTTGAGAATTTTTTAAGAAATTAGAGAAATCCCACGGTATTAGTAGATATTATTCATGATTATATATCTTAAAATGTCGCAAAAACCAAATTTTTAGAGAAATTTTGTATGAGTGGAAAATCGAAACGAGTGATAAAATGCGGTTTCATTGTGAATGTTAAAGTCATTCAGAAAGAATTAGCACAATCGGTTGGAATTTGTAGGTTTTATTAATGTATATACAGAAAAACGCATTTCTAGCCCGAGAAACGACGATTGTTCCACTTTTTCAGATACACTAGCAAACATATATATATCTGGACGCGAAGAAGAATCTTTGGATAGAAATACGTGTGTACACACGAATTTGACATTTTTTTAAGAAACTGGAGAAATCCGATGGGATTTGTAGAATTAATTCATGATTATATAGCTTAAAATCTCGCAAAAACTAAATTTTTAGAGAAATTTTGTAACAGTAGAAAATCGAAACGAGTGATAAAATGCGGTACCATTGTGAATGTTAAAGCTATACAGAAAGAATTAGCACAATCGGTTGGAATTTGTAGGTTTTATTAATGTATATACGAAAAAATGCATTTCTAGCCCGAGAAACGACGATTTTTCCACTTTTTACAATACACTAGCAAACGCATACATTTCTGGACGCGAACATGAATCTTTGGAGAGAAATACGTGTGTACAAACGAATTTGACATTTATTTAAGAAACTAGAGAAATCCGACGGGATTTGTAGATTATATTCATGATTATATAGCTTAAAATCTCGCAAAAACCAAATTTTTAGAGAAATTTTGTATGAGTGGAAAATCGAAACGAGTGATAAAATGCAGTTTCATTGTGAATGTTAAAGCGATTCAGCAAGAATTAGCACAATCGGTTTAAATTTGTAGTTTTTATTAATGTATATACAAAAAACGCATTTCTAAAATATCTTCTGCAACTGGTACTGATGATTATAATTTACTTCTTTTGTGGTTTATGGATGGACAGTATAGAAGAATGTGTTCCAGATCTTCATCATGATTATTACACCACAAACAAGTAGGATTATCAGAAATGTGAAATCGGAGTAGGTACAATTGAGTGACAATGTGACCTGTTCTGGCTCTTGTTAAAAATATTTGAACATGTCTGGGCAAGTTTTTGTACATTTCCCTGTCATTTGATTTCTTTAGTACAGACTGTAAAATTTTTCCTTCGTCAGAAGAGCGCCAACTGTTGATTCATAGGTTTATAAAATGAGACTTTACTGAATCTAGAGTACTGGATAGAGATATCACTTGAAGTCTTGGTTGCAAATATGTTCCATGTTTTGTAATATTATCGACTTTCTCGTTCCCAGGTATACCACAATGACTAAGTATCCAATGAAATGTTATTTCCTTTGGGAGTTTTTTAGCTTACTTAGTTGTTCTTGAATTGGAATAATTCTATGTGCATATAGGTTTGGTACATATTGAATTATATTAAATATAGCCCCCTTGGAGTCGGTACGTATGCAAATAGATTTTTCAGAAATTTGAGTAACACACTGAAGAGCAGCATCATTAGCTAGCAATTCAATGTCAGGACAGGAAGAGGAGGAACATGGTAAGAAATAACTTTCTTGATATTTTGGAATATAATACCCTGCTCCTGATGTTCCATTATTAGGATTTAGAGATCCATCTGTATAAATTTGAAGATGATCCTTATAAGTGCTGCAGAGTAGTTTCATGGCATCTAACTTAAGAATGTATGGAGTATCACAATTGATGAATAAGACAGTGTATTTTCTTGTATAATAACTTAAATAAAGAGAAGAATTTTCAATTATCATAAAAAAATATATAATTTTTCATATGACTCTTTCACCATGTGTGTATTAAAATTTCGAACACAATTGGAATAGGTTTTTTTCCCCACTAATCATTTTTGTGTTAATTTATTCTTTAGTGTCACCATACCTATAACTGTTTTTTTCGAAAGATGGGACATGATACTCATCTTGCCAAAAAATTGTAACTTAGTTATTTGTTCCACATATTAAAGTTTCAATGCTAATGTAAGATCTATGGAATACAATAAATGAAATGAAAATGAGCGGCCATAGTTGAAACTACAGCATTACTTTGCCAATTTGAGTGATCTTATGATCAGCTGGTGCAAGCTACCAGCTGACGTTAGATGACTAAGATTAAAACATTCATTGATAGTTGATACGAAGTTTTAAAAGAATACAAAAATCGACAGGAAATGAAATACAAAACGTATTACTGGCTGACATTATGTTCACAACAAATAGCGCCAAAAGAGCTATTGAGGACTCACGACATGGGAACTATAAATTTGACAACTCAACCATTGTTACCATAGCAACAGGCTTCCCTTGCTATGTGATATTCAGTCATTTCTCCGATCGCAGCTCTAATGCCATGGCCCATCTTTAGAAAAAACGGGTATGCACCTCTTTCTTTCAACTTCTTTTTTAACTCCTTTGCTTTGATCATTGCTTGGTCAAGTTAAATTTTTGTGGCACTTATTTAGCGTCCTCTAGCTCTATTTCCTGTTCCTCCAGTTTCCTTTTTGAAACGGCTTTGGCATTAGTATAGCTTTTTAAAGAAATTTCCTGCTGCTGTAGCATAATATGTATTTTGTTTCATTTTCGCCTGCAGATTGAGATACTAAAAAAACAATTCATGAATACTGAACAAGAAGACATATCGGAAGATGAATTGAGAATGTATAGGGAGACCATTGCTGGATTCTTGAAGAAACGGGCAAGTGAAAAAATGTCAGAAAGCAAAAAATTAACTTAAGGAATAAATTGATGAATTTGTACAAAATTTAAGGTTATAATAATCAATATTGTATTTAAACAAAATTTAAAGTTAAAATAAATGATAATAAAAAAAATGTTATGTTTTATTTAATGATGCTCGCAACTGCAGAGGGTCCACACCTGTGGAGTAACAGTCAGCGCGTCTGGCCGCAAAACCAGGTGGCCCAGGTTCGAATCTTGGTTGGGGCAAGTTACCTGATTGAGGTTTTTTCCGGGGTTTTCCCTCAACCCAATACGAGCAAATGCTGGGTAACTTTCGGTGCTGGACCCCGGACTCATTTCACCGGCATTATCACCTTCATATCATTCAGATGCTAAATAACCTAGATGTTGATACAGCGTCGTAAAATAACCGCAAAAAAAACTGCAGAGGTTATATCAGCGTCACCAGTTGTGCCGGAATTTTGTCCCACAGGAGTTCTTTTACATGCCAGTAAATCTACTGACATGAGCCTGTCACATTTAAGCACACTTAAATGCCATCGACCTGGCCCGGGATCGAACCCACAGCTTGGGCATAGAAGGCCAGCGCCACACCAACTCGCCAACCAGGTCGACTAAATAAATAAATATTTAAAATTAGCATTGAATTATCGTTGATCTTTTATTGTCATACCCAGAACATTTTAAAAAATTCCCTTTGGCTATAAAAGTGTAAGTACTACTATTTTAATCTTGTATTTATTTCTTTCAAGAGACTTCCTCCTTAATTAAAAAAAAGAGAATATAATAGAATTTACTGCACAAACACATGAGTACATCATGTGGATTACAATATATTATAAATTTTGTAATTTAATTACATAAACATTTTAATTAACCTATAATATTTACCTAAGACCTATGGCCTTAACTCTGCCAGTAGAAATAAATCTGTTAAATAAATAAATAGATATTATAATGAACGATTGTTACTAACATTGAAAATCGAAACATAATGTACCTACAGTGTTGATCGAGAAGTTTCGTCACAGCTCCATTAGTTCTAGTAACCCAGAAGAAAGTTGGCACTCTTGCTTTCATTCCGGTGTGATGGACTCACACCCTTCCAAGATGACGGCCGCAAATCCTGACTGCCACAAGGGTTGAAGAACATTTGTTAGTCCACTTCAATCTCTACTTGATTGTGAGGATAGACGAGTGTAAAATGTTTTCTATCCATGAACGAGTGTTTGTAGTGGAGAATACGATTTGAAGAGGGATAAATTACACTGCGAAAGTGAAATATAAATTCGTTGAAAGTTTTCCAAATTCAAGACTACCGGTACCACATCGGGATAATGTCCGTGATTTAATAAATAAATTTCGCAAGACAACTTCAGTGCATGATGTTGGGAGGAGTGGTAGACCAGATATCTTAACTGAAGAGAAACTGGCTGATATTTCAGATAGGAGACTTAAAAGGCCAACGAAATCAGTAAAGAAATTGGCCCAACAAACCACTCTTTCTTATGGTTCTGGATACACATGAAGCTGTAGTCGGGTGGTCCGGCGATAGTGAGATATTTTTTTCTCCTATATAAGTTATAGTATAGTTTCAGTTTAGATATTTCTATATTTCTTTGAGATGTCTGTTTAACCTACGCCACAGAGATCAGCGAACCGCGTAATAGGTTCTTTATTCATTCAGTCTGACAGGCGCCTAACGCATTTAAAACCAGTAGACGCGAGGTAGGTTACTGAACTTTAGTATAGCATAAAGGGGTTTTTCCTGTCTAGGAACGCGTTGGTAGCGTTGTTTGTATCTGGCAAACAATAGTAGCGTCTGGTGAGCGCGTCACCTTAGTGAGCATTTAAAAGGACGTGAGCCGAGAGCGTGCCCATCCAGACGATTGCCGGCCTGTGAGCCGAGTGTGTATTTTCGGAGACGATTACCGGCCTGTGAGCCGAGCGTGTATTTTCTCAGAATATTACCGGCTAGTGAGCCGATCGTGTGTTTGGTCAGAAGACTGCCGGCCAGTGGCGTGCTACTCACTTATATAATTTACGGCCCGTGAGTCGATCGCGTGAGTATTAATAATATTTCCGGCACTTGTTCCGATCGTGTATTTCTTATCATTCTCAGTTTTCCAGCCGATCGAAGTGATAAAGTATAGATTTCGCACTTTTTAGCTTTGTGTTTTACTCAAAAAGTGACAGCAGCGATTTTAAACTGGCGTTAGACGAGAAGCCGAAATCACACGGAAGACAACAGCCAGTATTCCGTCGCTTGGACTCAAGCAAGGGAAGTGAGCCGAATAAATACACTTAGTGGAACCCTACTCCTTGGTTTCTTTTCGTGAGAACGACGAATATCACATTATATCCTACGCCCACAAAACCACAAGGTCCCTGAGAATAGATCTCCTCTACCGGGGGACAAGATCTTCCAGCATCCACCGACGTGCGACTGAGCTAGTGGACTTCTCCTCTGCCGGCGACGCGACAGAGAAGAAGATAAACAACAACAACGTGTGCCACCAGGTAAAACCCGTCGCAAATGGCGCCCAACGTGGGGCTACGAGAATAAAAACAATACTAGTGTGGGGCCTGAGAATCAACGATACCACCGAGACAGCGTGGCTACGAGAATAAAAACAACAACGCGTGGCTACGAGAATCAACAATACCACCGAGGCGTCGGGACGAGAACAACAGTAGCAGCAGCAACGTGATTATCGTCAGTACTAGACGACAGCAGAGAGGCTGACGCATCATCCCCGCCGAGACAACGAGAGCGGCGACACCGAGGGTGGCGAAATCATCACGGCTACGCGGGACGAGTAGGGTCGACGCTACATCGAGGAGGAAGACAACGTTGATGGTAATATTTTGTAGGGTTATACATGTATGAACTTTCTTTGTGTGTAGGGAGGATAACATTTATTAACGCATAATTCTGTGTAGGGTTGTACGTATATTTATGTCTGTGTGTGTATAATATTTTGGAGGGGATTGTTATTGTGTGATCTGTATATGGGTTATGGCATATCCAGATGTTATTAAGGAATAGGAGAATTGAGACCGAAGGGACGGAGAGTGAGAGGAAAATAATAAGAAGAGAGAATAGGGGGATGGATAACGTAGGAGACAGCGAAATGGAGGGAAGATTAGAATTGGAGAGCAGTATGGGGGACGACGAGATCATAGGAAATAGCGAAGAAACCCAGCAATGTAGCGAGAAGGAAAAGGGAGAAGAAGGGATGATGCTGGGACACCTAGGAATTTTGATGAAACATATTTCAGAACAAATGAAAAAAATGGATGAAAGATTAGGTCAGAGTACAGAACAAATGAAGCAGAATTTTGACAAAATGAAACAGGATAGTTCAGAACAATTTAAGCAAAACTTTGAACAAATGAAACGAGATAACTCAGAACAAATGAAAAAAATGGATGAAAGATTAGGTCAAAGTACTGAGCAAGCGAAGCAAATTTCAGAACAAATAAAGCAAATAGATGAGAGGCTAGGCCAAAAGACTGAACAACTGATGAGGCAGATGGACAGCAAACTATCAGAAATGGAGAGTAGGATGGGAGAAAATTCCAGAGAGATTAGGGAACAGGTAAACCAGCTGATAGAGAGTCGAATGGAAAACTTGGAGGGGAAGATAGCAGACAATAATACGGAAATAGAAAGTCAACTAGGCGTTGTAGTAGATAAGATGGCAGAGAACATGAGAGAACTAGAGGAGAAGGTGAGGAACAGCACAATTGCTGAGAACGAAAAGACGAGGTCGGCCATAGAAGGAACGGTAGATGAGAGGTTACAAGGGGTGGATCGAGAGATGGAGGCGATTAGGCGAGTAGTGAGAGACCAGGGAAAGGAAGAGAGAGAACGCTTAGAGAGTTTAGAATCAAGATGGAATTCGATGCAAGATAGGATCCATGGAGTCACTGTCGATAATTCAATTAGCGAACCGAGCGTGAGCGGAACGCCTAGAGGGAGCAATAGTATGGGATTAGGAAATATAGTAGGAGGTAGTAACATAAGTAATCATATGGTAGGAGAGAACCAAGACCCACGAAATCAGGAACAATGTAATTTAAATGTTGTAAACGAGAGGTCATTTTTAGGTCGCCCACAGTATCCCACACATATCATTAATGAAATTGGTTATCCCGTATTTGATGAGGTGGAATTCTCAAACCCTCACTGTTATATCCGCGAATTGGAAACGTATTTTCACGTGAAAGGGGTACCAGAGGAACTAAAAATGACCGTCGTGAGAAAAAGTCTGAGAGGACGGCCACTTAATTGGGTTCTCGTAGCTGTAGACGCACAAGTTAGTTATGGAGAATTCAAAACAAAGTTCTCTGACCGGTATTGGGGGCAGAGGCAACAGCAGAAAATCAGAAAAGAAATCAATGATAGTAGGTTTGATGCTAAGAAAGGCATATCGATGATTGATTACTTTATGGAGCTTGTCAAAAAGGGAAAGAGTCTAAATCCACCAATGCCAGATTCTGAGTTGATACAAACTATCATATCCCATTACCCGGAAAATATTAGGTATAATTTAATTATCGCGGGACCACGAGATTTTGGGGAGACAATTGACCTCCTGACCGCGCTAGACAGTTCTGATATGACACACAATGGAGGCGAAAGTTATGACGCAACTAATTGTGCAGAGAAGAGTATACAGGGTTATTCCAGCCACTCGAAGGCGGAGAGAGGGGCACATGGCGCCCTCTCACCACCTCGAGGGAACATGAATGTAAATAATTGGGCAGCTGACAGACAACCAGGCTATGGGTATAATAATAATAATAATAATAATAATAATAATAATAATAATAATAATAGTCGGGGTCAAAGTGGTATTGTCAGCCCAAACCGAAATAGGAGGGATATTCAACCTGTCAGAAATATGTACAACCGCAATAATCCTGGTGTTGACCGCGGTAGCGGAAGTAATGTAAATAGGATGAGAAATAATGGGGGCGGACCAGTCCGCAGAATTAATCACATAAGATGGTATACGGATAGAGAGGCAAATGTGCACCCTAGGGACAGCAACCCACCCCACTGGTTTAGAAATAGGAGATATAGGCAAGGATTCTGGCAGCCTAATTTTGGTAGGGGCTGGAATGATAGGAGAGACTGGCGGAGACAAGAACAAGAAAGGGACCGCAGAAATGCATTAATGGGAGCAGCGCAACAGGTAGACAATAGGATGCCAGCCACGCGTAGCGACGAGTGTGACAGATCAGCAAGTCCGGGTAGAGATCCTTCAGTTTGGAGACCATACCTGCGAAGTGAAGGACCCAGACAAAAACAAGGTTCTAGGTAAATACTATAAACAGCTGCCAAGACCATTCAGGCAAGACAATGTAAATATAGATACGTAAGTTGGAATGGGGAGCTAGACAATATTGTGAAAAGGCAGGATACCAATGTACAGTGCGGCGCAGTGTAACTGCGTACGCAAGACGGATGCGTGATTGAATAATGTGTGACACTGTAAATAAGAATCTTATGAATTTTGTAGATAATGTATGTAAATAGTGTGAGGGATGATTAACAAGTATGCTTGAATAATGACTGTGTGCACAGAGAGATTGTTTAAAAACATATATGTCATGTTTATTTTAGAATTTGTATAGCTGAGCAAGATGGCGTGTATCCTGGCTGATCGCGATAGGAATAACGGTAGAATGGCATTATCGAAGGCGAGATTTCCCAACAATGAAAATTCTTTAGGGAAATTTCCATTGTTGAGAAAGGGGCATTTGAAGCTGTAGTCGGGTGGTCCGGCGATAGTGAGATATTTTTTTCTCCTATATAAGTTATAGTATAGTTTCAGTTTAGATATTTCTATATTTCTTTGAGATGTCTGTTTAACCTACGCCACAGAGATCAGCGAACCGCGTAATAGGTTCTTTATTCATTCAGTCTGACAGGCGCCTAACGCATTTAAAACCAGTAGACGCGAGGTAGGTTACTGAACTTTAGTATAGCATAAAGGGGTTTTTCCTGTCTAGGAACGCGTTGGTAGCGTTGTTTGTATCTGGCAAACAATAGTAGCGTCTGGTGAGCGCGTCACCTTAGTGAGCATTTAAAAGGACGTGAGCCGAGAGCGTGCCCATCCAGACGATTGCCGGCCTGTGAGCCGAGTGTGTATTTTCGGAGACGATTACCGGCCTGTGAGCCGAGCGTGTATTTTCTCAGAATATTACCGGCTAGTGAGCCGATCGTGTGTTTGGTCAGAAGACTGCCGGCCAGTGGCGTGCTACTCACTTATATAATTTACGGCCCGTGAGTCGATCGCGTGAGTATTAATAATATTTCCGGCACTTGTTCCGATCGTGTATTTCTTATCATTCTCAGTTTTCCAGCCGATCGAAGTGATAAAGTATAGATTTCGCACTTTTTAGCTTTGTGTTTTACTCAAAAAGTGACAGCAGCGATTTTAAACTGGCGTTAGACGAGAAGCCGAAATCACACGGAAGACAACAGCCAGTATTCCGTCGCTTGGACTCAAGCAAGGGAAGTGAGCCGAATAAATACACTTAGTGGAACCCTACTCCTTGGTTTCTTTTCGTGAGAACGACGAATATCACATTATATCCTACGCCCACAAAACCACAAGGTCCCTGAGAATAGATCTCCTCTACCGGGGGACAAGATCTTCCAGCATCCACCGACGTGTGACTGAGCTAGTGGACTTCTCCTCTGCCGGCGACGCGACAGAGAAGAAGATAAACAACAACAACGTGTGCCACCAGGTAAAACCCGTCGCACACAGCAGTGAAAAAAAGAACTCGAGTCATATCCATATAAAGTGTCGATTGTACAGATGAGAAAAGAATCCATTATTGCGAATGGTTCCAGAGATTTATCATGCACAATAGAATTGACATGTTAGATAGGATGGTTACCAGACATAAAGTCCAGGATTATAATGTTCATACTTCAAAATGTCCATAGTTCTATAATGCCCACTTCACTCTGATGTCCAGAGTCAAAATGTCCATAATAGTATAATGTCCACTTCACTCTGATGTCTAGAGTCATAATGTCCATAGCTCTATAATGTACACTATATCCATTGTTCATAGAGTATCCTATGTAAAAATTTTCAAGTGCAGAACTAATCAGAATTGAAAATTTTAAAGATGGAACAAAATCCTCAGTTAGTGCCATCACAGAAGAGTAAGCTATTTCTTTCTTTTCGTGGGTACCTGTACCAACATCATGACTTTAATAGAGATAGGAAATATATTGACGATGCAAGGAAAGGAAAGTTTACAATGACAACTAACAGCAACCTGGATAACATTTGGGTTTTGCGGGATGGCACAGATAAGAATTTACTTAGTGCTGATGAAGCAGGTATGGAAGTAAAGCACATCTTGAACCATGTTAGGGCAAGAGCAAGAACGATGCGTAGTAGCAGTTTTCCATCAGAGTGATCCTGGACTGCAACAACTGATAAATGGTAACTTGTTTTTAAACCTGCAACAGATCGAAATTCTTGGAACCAATCTCCCTCCTCTGTAACACATCCACATCTTGTCCCAGACCCTTTACTATAAGCAAGTCTTGGAGAGTCTGCATGACCTCAGTCATCCCGGCACACGCTCAACTGTCAGAGCGCTTCGTGTGGCCCAGTGTAAGTGAGATAGCCATTTCTGACCCCGAGCTTGACATGTCACAGCCCCACTAGAAAATTTCCTCACACCATCAGCATGTTTCCAGCATGTGCACCTGAATCATTGGACCATTCCTACATGCTGGGTTGTCCACTTTGGATGCCCAATATGTATCAAAACAGACCAAGGCCGACAGTTTGAACCCCAGCTCTTCCAAAACCTAGTGAAGTTAATTGACACCACAAGGTTCTGCACAACCAGCTGGCATCCCAGATCTAATGATTGTTGTTATTGTTTAGTTAACTGTCCGAAGACAGGTCTGAACCTCACAAGTGATACCAACAAGGCACCACTTATGAGACAAATAGGCCATGAGATAATGGGGTAGGGTGGTCAGTTCCTTTCCCCCTCCATTGCATACATCACCGACTAGTTACATATTACACTAGTCTGACTTCAGATGCATACAAACAATTGTTCTTCCTCTGACACATATCGTCAAATGAGATGTACTGCCCGATAATAGATGTACATATCAGCCAGAACCTCAATCAGAGGATGAATCTAATGATATGGTGGAGTAATTCCAGCAACAACTGAAGGCATCCATTATGTGCCAACTGAGCATGTCTTGGTTCTAAGCACTATTCATTGTCCTCCTTGGTATACGTAGCACCCATAATGAGGATTTAGGAGCATCTTCAGCTGAGCTCGTGTACGGAGAGTCTATTCGCATCCCTGGTGAATTGTTGAGAGCAACAGAGACACAGAAACCTAAGGACATCTCTGACTTCGCCACCAAAATAGTGCAACAGATGAGACGTCTTTGTCCAGTTCCCATATCATGGCAGCCCAGCACATTTATTTTCAAGGAGCTGGCCACCTGCACACATGTGTTCAGTGGAATGACACAGTCTGCGGTGCTCTCCAGCCTTCACACACAGGACCTCACTAAGTTGTGCAATGAGACGACAGGACACTAATCATAGAAATCAACAGTAAGCCCTTGCATGTCAGCATTGATAGAGTGAAGACAGCTTACATTCTTGCTGGTGACATTCCACAACCCAGACCCTCTCCCACATTATAATCCTGCAGTGTCAGCCCAAGAGACTGTCGTCACCACCCATTCTGGCTGCCATGCATGGTACCGGTCCATCTCATAGACTAGCTCCTTCACTCCGTGGGGGGCTGGTGTGGCAGCACAATACCAATGACTGCCAACATCACTCATGGTGAACAATTTGCAGACGTATTTTTCGAGCTGAGTTACCGTGGTTACTGTGAGCACGTTGCTGCCAATATGCTGTATTAGTTAAGTGTTAATAAACCTTGGTTGGACAAGTGTGTCGCTTGTTATTCTTACGGCCTAAGATATCCATTCCCAAATATCTATTCGACACTTAAACTCTATAAGTTACATATGACTAGCGTTTTCGCCTTATATACCATCATCAGGTCTAAGAGATAACATATGTCAAGTTGTATGAACGTAAAATATAAGGTGTAAGGAAGTTGTCATATACCTCGAAAGTGCTAGTCATATTTAACTTATAAAAAATCATGATCTAATGTTTTATTTGTATAACCATTAGTCCTAATAAATTGTGACAGTTGTTGAAGGATTTGCATTTAATTATTCTACATTTAACTTGTCGGACCAAAAATGTCTCTTTAAATTTTGCAGTGCCAGTCAGGCAAAAATGTTCAATTCAAACATGAACGTAAAGATTAAGCTACACAATATGGTAGCAAACATTAAGTTTAAGAAATAATGCTTAGCTCATAATGTTATTCCTAATTATGCAACAGATGCCATATATGGCAGAAGCACTAATCATATTTAACTTATAAAAAAATCATGACCTAATGTTTTATTTGAATAATCATTAGGCCGAATAAATTGTGACAATTATTGAAGGACCTACATTTAATTATTCTACATTTAACTTGTCGGATCAAACATGTCTCTTAAACTTAAAGCTCTGTTGTACTGGATCTCTTATTTTGAATAAGCTGTTACATTTAGTGATTTTAAAGCAGCTATTACTGCTATAATAACCAGTCTGTCACCTAAGAAAGAGACAAAAAGAAGCTTATTATTGGAAAATTTTACACCATCTGATGAAGCTTAACAAACAAAAGGATAGTTTTTCAATGGGTATCTAGTAATGAAGCTGCTAACTGTCTTGCTGAGAAGGGAAGTAAAATCTTACAAAACTCCATATCAACTTTATTATTTTCAACAGTTAAAAGGGCCACTAGCATAACTGAATCAGCTGAGGCGCTTGCATGCCTATCCAAAGTTGCGCTTGGGCGAGGGTTCGATCCCCATTTAGGCTGATTACCTGATTTTTTCCCGAGGTTTTTCTCCTCCAACTGTAAGATGGATGTCAGGTAATCTATGGCGAATCCTCGGCCTCATCTCGCTATCATCAATCCCATCGATGCTAAATAAGCGAGTACTTAGTTGATATAGCTTAGTTAAAATAACAAACTAAAAAAAACAGTAAAACATTCATCATCTCAAAATATGAAGATATAATATCACACATCATTTCCACGAAATTTCAAATACTAAAAGGTGGGAGTGTCTCACTGTGCAACAAAATATAATTCCTCAGTATCTAAGGAGAAGTGCAGTTATATCCTTTCGATTACTTACAGGGCATGAATGTTTGTCAAAGTGCATGGGCAAAATTAGAATTATTTCTTCATCTCTTTGTCCACTGTGAAGTCTTAAGGAAGAAATAGATCAGAATCATCTTCAGCAATGTCTAGTCCTTTTCTCTAAAACCACTGTGTATGTGAAATATTGGAGAACAAAGTGTTGATGGCTTTATTTCCAAGAATTCAGCATTAGTTTATTAATTAACAACAATATTTTAACAAAACGTTCAATGGCTGACTGTAGTGACAACCATCTGACTGCAACATGATGCAAAATTTTATCATGAATCTTGTTAGGAAAATTCACAGGAAACTTTAATTCAGCTTTCTTAGATGAAGATGAGATGTCTATTTTGAGAACTATTGACTCCACATCATATTTCAGTAATTTAAAATCGAACTTAGCACAGTTATGAATACGCTAGGATTTTTAGGTAAATAAATATTTTATTTGCACTTACTTATGGCTTTTAACCCTTGGATACATACAAGGATTTTTACACACTGTTACATATGATGGGTCTCCCGGACCCATGTTTTATTAACATTGAAATCGCTGTTGTAAAACATTTATAGCTACTTGTTTTGGAATTCTACACCTGTGTGTTAATGGTTAGCGCGTCTTGCCTTGAAATCAAGTGGGACGGGTTCGAATTCCAGTTGGGGCAATTTACCTGGTTGAGGTTTTTCCGCAGTTTTCTCTCAACGCAATATGAGCAATTGCTGGTAACTATCGGTGCTGGACCCCAAACTAATTTTACCGGTATTATCATCTTCATCTCATTCGGACGATAAATAACCTAAGATGTTGGTACAGCATCGTAAAATAACCTACTGAAAATACTTGTTTTGGAAAGAATGATATCACAAATTTTAATAATAACAAAAGTAGAGTTAATTCAATTACAATATGGCTAAGTATAGGTTTCCGTCTCATCAACAAATTAGACTATAACATACATATTTTACATTTCACATGTGAAATAATTTACTCAAATAAAGTTTGTAAGTCTATCAAATGAATCTGAAGCATTTTATGAAGTTTTTCTCAGTCATTTTCACATGTCACACACACAAGATTAGAATGTTCTTTACAAATTGTTTTATTGCACTTTATACATCGCATAGTAGTCTTCCGGCTGATTTTTGAAGGGCAAATATGACATCTCTTTTTCATTGCAGGTTCTGCACCATCTTTTTCATTCCTTCTTTCTCTCTCCGGGATGACTTTGAAAATTCTTAGTGACTCCAGCAAAGGCTTTTTGATTTGTGGAAAGTTGACTCTCTGTAGCATATGTGGTTTCACAAGTTCCAAGCTAAGTTCTTTCAGAAAAAGCCTTCTCTTGCGAGATATTCCACTGTGGTAATCTGGGTGTTGTTTAGAATATAATATTTCTGCATTCAAAGCGGCAATGTCAAGCATGTTGTAATACAAAACCAGGGGCCATCTTTTAGTGATTCTTTTTGTTGTGTATGTTCGAACTTTTTGATCCATGAGATCAACACCTCCTTTAGTTTTGTTATACTGTAGAATAATTTCTGGTTTCTTCTTTGGGGATTGAGAATCATTACTTTTGTCATGGTGCATTGTACTCAACAACACTACAGCTTTATTCTTTTTGGGTACATAGCTAACTAGTGTGGTGTAGTCCTTGAATGCGAATTCAGATGAAAGTACTTCTCTCCCTTTGTTAGCAAGAAACTGTATGGGTATTTCAGGCTTATTCATTCGCAGAGTACCAACTACTGTCAATTTTTTTGATAGTAATTGTTCTGCAAGAGACAAACTTGTGAAGTAGTTGTCCATAGATATATTCCTTGCAGAGTCATATACTGTTTCTGCAAGTTTTAAGACTATGTTTGTCGCCAGGTTTTTCTGAGGAGGACCACCAACTGGTTTTCCACTATAAATTATACCATCAATTGCATAGCCGGTATGCGATTCACACAACCAATTTATCTTTATGCCATACTTAGCTGGCTTTTTGGGTATGTATTGCAGAAATCGACAGCGCCCGCGAAATGGAACCAGTTGTTCATCAATTGTAAGAAATGCTTCTGGGATGAGGGATTTCCTACAGTTATCGATGAATAATTTCCAGACATAACTGAATGCAGCTAATGTATCTGTTTTCAGTCTTTCATCTCGTGTACGCTTATCATCGAAGCGAAGATGTCTTCTTATGGTTTCAAATCTTCCAACTGACATGCTGGCACGATAAAAGGGATTCGAACATGGATCAAGAAACATTTCTCTCACAGAAACATCCCAGCTCTTCTCCATTCCAGCATGAATTACTATCCCAATAAAAGCATGGAGTTCTTCGATCGTAATGTCCTTCCAATGTCTTCTACCTGCATTCGCACGTCTACCTTCGAGGTTTGAGCAGTGAAGTATTTCACTCAATATATTTGGTGACAGAAAAACAAAGAATGCATCGCAGGGGTTTGTAGTACTTACATCTCTTGCTGGTCCTGGAGCGTTCCGTAAGATATTGTGTGATGCAACTCTTCCTCTTTGAGCTGGAGTCTTGGACCACACTGTTCCATTTCGACCTAAGAAGCAATCACTAGTGTCTGAAAATTGTCCATTGTCCATAACCTCATTATCACTTGCATTTTCACTCATTTCACTGGAGTCAGATGTGACCTCTAAATCATTGTCATTCTTATTTTGGCTAGGCGGCACATAATCACCATCACTATCATCAGAGAAAACACTACCATCTTCTGTAATATCATCATCACTATCACATTCATCCAACAACTTCCCTACCTTTTTACCACATTCGGTATCAGTTGCACACACAGATTTAGATTTCCTCAACTTTTTCACTGCACTCGAAGAAGCCATTTTCACTATTCTTCACTAATCACTGGTTCTCCGGCAAATGATCCATGGAATACAGTCGTCCATCTGTGTGTGTTAACAAAGATAAATTATTATAAAATTATTATGGTCAACAGTTTGACTTTCATTAAATACCAAGCTTTACTTCTCAATTTTCCCCTGGGTCCGGCAGACCCATCATATGTAAAGGACAGGGTAGAATACAAAAAAATTATTTAGTAAAAAAGTAATTCGATTTTCTCTCTGAAAATAACATTGCATGAAAGATGAATGGTTTTGTGACGAAGTCACAGACACTCATTGTCCTAGTTTTTAAATAAATATACAAACATCAGCTATGAACATAGCGGTGGGCCTGGGAGACCCATCATATGCATCCAAGGGTTAAGGAACCCGGAGGTTCATTGCTGCCTTCACATAAACCTTCACTGTAATAGAAACTTGTAATTGTGTTTTAAGTTTCGAACAGGGTCACCTAAGCATATATTTTAAATTTTATTTCACATAAGAACACTTAATAATAGATTAAATGGCGATCTTACTCGTGTTAATTATGTAAACATGTGTGGCTTACAGCTGTGTCGGTGCTACTTGACACCATCCTCAGAGCCTACTATATCTCGGCACTATTTCAATTTCGCTGCCTGTTGTGTGGGTGCGTTCATGTGATGAAGAGTTGTGTCAAATAGTGTGTGTGTTCTGAAATTGATCTGTGTGTTGAGAATTTGATTAGGGTGTGTTTTAGTGTGTCTGTATATTTCATATAGTTCTAGTGTGTTGAGTTTTTTTGTTTTTGGGTTGTATGTGTAGGATTTTCATGTCTGTATTTATGTTATTGTATGTGTGGTTAGCATTAGTTATGTGTTCGGCATATGTAGATGTATTGTGTCCTCTGGTTATTGCTTTAATGTGTTCTTTGTATCGAGTTTGGAATGATCTGCCTGTCTGTCCAATGTAGAAACTGTCGCAACTATTGCATGTGAGTTTGTATATGCCTGTGTGTTGTATTTATTTGTTTGTGTGTTGAGATGTCTTTGTAGTGTGTTTTCTGTTCTGTATGCTATGTTGTATTTCTGTTTTCTGAATGAGGCTGCGATCTTGTGTGTGTTTTTGTTTTCGTATGTTAGTGTGATGTATTTCTTGTGTTCTTGTGTTTGTGTTGTCTTTTGTGTGTTTTTGTGTTTGATGAGTTTTTGTTTTATCTTCTTTACGATGTTGGGTTGTAACTAATTTCTTGTGCTATGTATTTGATTGTGTTCACTTCTTCATTGTAATGTTGTTGGCTCATGGGTATGTTGAGTAATCTATGTACCATTGTCCTGAATGCAACATGTTTGTGTTGTGTGGGGTGATTAGATGTGTTGTGTATGTGTGTGGTGGTGGTGGTGGTGGTGGTGGTGGTGGGTTTCTGTATATTTTGAAGGTGTGTTTGTTGTCAAGTTTTGTTATGGTGATGTCTAGGAAATTTATGGAGTTATTGTTTTCAAGTTCCAGTGTGTATTGGAGTTTTGGGTGTATTTGGTTTATGTATTGGTGTAGTTTGTGTATTTGTCGTTTGTTTCCTTTGTATAGTATGAGTATGTCTTCTACGTATCTGTGCCAGTATATTATGTTGTCTGCATATTTGTTGTGTTCATTGTTGAATATGTATGTTTGTTCTATGTTATGTAAAAATATCTCTGCTAGTATGCTAGATATGGGTGATCCCATTGGCAATCCTTCTGTTTGGGTGTAGTATTTGTTGTTGTGTGTGAAATAGTTTTGCTTTGTTATGATGTCTGTGATTTCGATGATTTCTTCGATGTGTTCTTGTGGTGTGTTGTTGTCTGTGAGCATTTGTTTTAGTATCTGTAATGTGTCTTGTATCGGTATGTTAGTGTATAAGTTAGTGATATCGAAAGATGCTAGTGTTGCACTGTGTGGAATGTGTTGTTGTTTTGTTGACTAGGTCTATAGTGCTTTTTATTGTTGTCTGTTTTCTGAATTTTATGTTGTTTCTGATGATTTTGTCCATGTGTGTGGCTGGTTTGTGTGCTGGTGCCTGTTTGTAGTTGCTTACATAATTAACACGAGTAAGATCGCCATTTAATCAATTATTTATATTCAAGTGTTAAAAATAGTGTACGAAAGATTCAGCATGGATAAGAACACTTATTTCGAATTTTTAGTGCAAATATGTACATATTTTCAAATATTTCCATAAAAACACATAAAAATTAAGTTTTCATCAAATAATTTTCGACAAAAGCCCCATTTCAGATTAAGCCTAATCGTCACCTGAATGTTTGGTGCAGTTGCTTAGAAGTGACAGCTGGTAACTGTTTCTCGGAATTGCCTATCTGTGGACCTGTGAAACTACAGTCTGCTCTCTCACCACAAGTCATAAAAGCTGTCACCACTAAAAAATTGTTCAGTAATACACACAAACATTGATGTGTCATTTAGGAGTGCCTTGTAAGTTACCATAATGCTGATTCAGGAAGTAATTAGATGAAATAAACATCAGCTGCGTCTGGTTCCGTTTCCAATCATGAACATACCTCTAGCTAGTGCATGTTGTTTCTCAATGGTAAGGGCTCCTTATCAGTCTTAGCATAAATATTTAAAAAATATTTCGTTTTTTCAAAAAAACATTACACACTGGTACTTGAGTCGAGACCAGCTCACTCACTTGTTAATTTCTAGTCCTGTGAGGTGATGGTTTTCACAGTTACATTTGTTTAGTCTATTACAACAATGCCTAAAGTAAAAGCAACGACAAGTTATCATTTTCAGCAATACAATAAATAATTTAAGGACATTTTTAGTTACGCGTCGTGTACTGCCAGCCATGTGGGAAAGCAATAAGGCTGAACAGCGAACTCAGGTCACACAACACATAGCTGGCAACAAACACATCGCTGCAGTTTCGAATAAAACGAAGAAACAAGCTCTGATTAGTGATCCAGTTTCAGGTTATTTTAAAGGCCCTTCTAAATGAGTGTAATTAATTACCACTGCAACCAGTTATTTACCCATTTGCTGTGTTAATAAATTCATACATACAATTTTTTTTGTTTATTGTGCAGATTTATTTAGGACATTTATATCAGCCGACATGCTCATTTATAAAGTGAATTATCCTGTGTTACAGAAGTTTCTCACCAAATATTCAAATATTGACACTCGTGAAGAGTCAAAATTGTCCCCCAAAGTGTTACAAAGAAACTCTGAAACAGATTCGTTCAATTTGTGAAAATGAAAAAATCTGGGTTAGTTTAGACGAAACTTCGGACTCTACTGGAAGGAAAGTTGGAAATGTCATTGCTGAAGTATTAAAAAATAATGAAGTGATTTCGAAGAAATATTTTCTGTTAACGTGCCAAAAAAATTACTGCTACGAACCATGTGACAGCTGCAAATTATTTAACGAAGCAATGCACATTTTTTTTTGGCCAGGTGTGAAAATCGACAATGTTTCACTATTCTTTTCAGATGTTGCAGCGTATATGAAGAAGGTAGCCAGAGGTCATGTTGTTAGTTATCCTAAAAGATTCATGTTACATGTATTGCACATGGTTTACACAGAATATGTAAAGAAATTAGAACACTGTATCATAATTTGGATAAATTGATTTCTAATGGGGGAAAACATTAAGTCACCGAGAAGAATTGACATATTCAAGAATAAAAATGCCAACATACCACTGCCACCCACATTGATATTAACATGGTGGGGAACTTGGCTTGCTGTAATACAGTATTATGCTGAAAATGTTGGTGGTTTTTCTTCTTTCGTTAATGAACTGAACAAAAAGTGATGCCACTTCAATTGGAATGTTTTAGATAAGTGACACAGTGTTAAAAAAAGACTTGGCATATATATCTCTGCTAACTTGTGTTTCCTTTGCAATACAATTGACAAACTTGAAGTGAAAGGGATCTTTCTGTCAGAAAGAGTTCAAGCATGTTCGTGATGTCGAGAAAAAACATAACAGTCTTAGTGGATATACAGCATGTGTTGCAAGAAAAATACAGAAATGTGTTT
Source organism: Periplaneta americana (assembly GCF_040183065.1). Taxonomy (NCBI): domain Eukaryota; kingdom Metazoa; phylum Arthropoda; class Insecta; order Blattodea; family Blattidae; genus Periplaneta; species Periplaneta americana. The sequence continues at coordinate 82,618,217 of NC_091119.1, forward strand.
GAAAAAATAGTGGGTTTCACACTATGTATAAGATTTCGTGTATGTTGGACGGCCAACAAGAACAGGATATAGATGTGTGTGTGAGTGACATGCCTTATAAATTTACCAAACTGACTTCTTGTGATGTGGAGTGCTCTTTTTGCCAGCACAAGGGAGTGTTCCACGATAATTGTCAGTAATTTGTGATGAACAACTTGAGGATAAATCTCATTGTATACTGTAATTCTTCAGCAGTTGGCGAGACAGCATAATTTATACTGCTTATTGTTTGTATTCACATAAAATAATTGAAAATATAATTAAATATTTTTTTCCTTTTTTGGCACATATTTTCCCGAATTTTAGCACCTAAAAATTCCGAGCTCTAGTTATGAACTATGCGACAGAAATACAAATTTGCTTTGACTATAGCTTTCACTAATCTTTTATTTTGTGCTTTTAATTTAGTAACCATAAATTAACAGATGGATTCAGTAGATATGCTCTTTTCCACCTCAGACCACAGAGGAACATGTTTCTGCAAAGTCTACTAGAAATTAGTATCTAAATCCTTGAAGTATTTGTTGCACAGCATGTCTAAATATTTCACATAGTTTTCATAAAATGGTACTGTAGTTTCTTACACATTTCCTTTCTTAAGTAAGCCATCTTCATTTCGCGGAAAAGTGGGACATTTGAAGTCAACATTCTACAAAGAAAGGATATGTAAGCATTCTGTCAGACTCGTGGAAAACAGAAGGACAACATCCCCAAAGCAGGACTGTTCTGCCAAAAGGAGGACATATGGTGAGTTTAACCATGACATGACAAACAGTATTAGAATAAGATAAGAATTTATTTTGAAAACAGAAAAAGGGAGTATTTTCCTGGACCAAAAATACAACACAAATTGAGAATATCAATACTGTGGCAATTCGTACCTAACATTATAGCAATTAAGTAATTGATTAACTAGCGGACTTACTCGTGTTAATTATGTCAGTCTGTGCGGCTGACAGCTGTTTCGGTGCTTCATCACACCATCCTCAGAGCCTACTAGATCTCGGCGTCTTCTCGAACTTCTCTGCCTGTTGTGTAGGTGTGTTTGATTGTTGAAAGGTGTTGAAAAGTGGAGTCACGAGTAAGTCCACTAGTTAATCAATTACTTATATTCAAGTGCTAAGAGTAGTGTACACAAGATTCAAAATGGATTATAGCGATTGTCAATATTGTCACAAAATTTTGCGGGAAAATTCTATATCATTGTGTTAATAATGTACATATATATATTTTTTCTCAACAGAGGAGAGGCCAAAGGCTTACCACTTCTGTTCTGTGAATGATAGTTGCCACTGAATAGCCGCATTCTTGTATGAATACAGAACATTTTACTGTGAATTTAAACCAGACTATGTATGGTAATGATGACAATGACATTTGAATAAATTATGACGAAATGGGTCCGAGGCCAACGCCGAAATTTATCCAACAATTCTACTTCATTTGGTTGAGGGAAAGCCTAGGAAAACACCCCAATCAGGTAACTTTTCCCAAACGAGATTTGAACCCACCTCCATTAGTTTCACAGTCAGACATGCAACACGACAAATTATTGGGTGGGCTCGGGTCCACCACTCATGTACCTACCTTCATGATAGCTTAAGACAAAATGACAGATCAACTCATTAATACATCACACAACGCCCTCTATACAAGGAATAAACATACCAACCTCAGTCGTCCCATGTCAACTGTAACATACACTGGTCTATCCAAGAATACATACCTTAAAGTCGTAAGTACTACCTAACTACTATAATGTGGCAACGTACTAAACATTCTGTTCCTGTGCTATACATGATGTCATACTTCCACAACCACTAACTGATAATGCGAGATGTGACAACTAGGATATTTTAAATTTTAAGATTAGCCTAAAGTGCACTAACGTGGCAGGAATAGAACAATGCTATATTACCGGTACTCTACCAAGAGTAAACCGTACTTCACAGGAGCAGATGCTTATTCTTCAAGAGATTCAAGACGAATGACTTAATTCCAACTCCAGTATGACTGGTAGGAGAATTTGGTTTCTGCGCACTTTGAAATGTTTGTTGCCGAGCTATAGATAAATCAAATTATTGCTTTCTGCTCAATTTTAGTAGTTGGACAATTCCACGAAAATATCAGCCTACAGTACCTGGCCACATTATTATAATCACTGGAACAACACAAAGCGCTCACGATCGAATGTTTTCCATTTAGGATTGTATAGGATGTTCTGCGCATGCTCACAGTTTCCCACAGCTCCTCTCATCTGAAGCTGCTACGACTTCTGCTGGCGCACCCATGGTATTTTCAACGCATTTCGAATTGGCGGATCAAGGTCACATACAAACGTACAAACCAAGCACGAGCCACAACTGAGAGCTGTGAACTGAAGCACTGGTAATGCCCCAGCTGACTTTAGTTGAGAATTGTCTGGGATGGGGTAAGCACACGTGGCAAATGCAGTCCATTGTTTGACCTTGATCAGCCAATTCGAAATGCACTGACAATATTAGCTCTGACAATGCACGACCCGCCACAGCTCTGAGCTCGGCTCTGACTGTTTCTCTACTCTGAACTCTTTATCTTCGCTACCTTCTCTATCCTCTCTATTCTCTCTCTATCCTGTCTATTCTCTCTGTTCTCCCTACTCTCTCTCTGTATCATCTTTGTTCTCTCTCTATCCTCTCTATACTTTCTATTTTCTCTATGCTTTTTGTTCTCCCTCTTGTCTCTCTATCCCCTCTATATTCTTTGTTGTTTTTATTCTCTCTATCCTCTACCCTGTCTATCCTCTCTGTATTCTCTGTCCTCTCTATTTTCTCTATCGTCTTTTTCCTTCTCTATCTTCTCTATTCTCTAGTAAAATTCATGTTCTGGGAATAATAAGTTAAGTAAGTAGTAAAATATCGCTGCAATCGAAAAGTATTGGGAATAAATCTGAATAATGAACAAAAAAAAGTTTCCTTCCCAGGCAGAATTCGAACCACGGAAGTCTTAGTTACCAGTCTGTCGTGCTCTGGAGTGAACAAAGCTCTCAAATCAGCTATAAGGGTCGATCTGGTTTTTTTGCCACTACTGTACCGGTACATAAAATGTATTTAATTATTGATTTTTTCTTTACATTTCCCTAAAATGGGCATTGTTGGCTATATTTTAACATGTTCAAAAATATTTCATTTCGAAAGGAATTTTGTGGATGTTAAGCTACAGTCCCTGGCCAAATTATTGATCAAATTATTAGATGCACCTTTATTTTGTAACATTTATATAAGTTATTTAAATAATATCTGTTTAATATTTTTAAATCGTACATTAGTAAAGATTATTATATCACTAGTATATGACTAAAAAATATTAAATATGTATTATTTAAATAACATATATATTGTGTTACAAAATAAAGGTTTGTCTAATAATTTGGCCAGGGACTAAACCTAATCTCAAAATAGGGACAGAACGGATCGGGATGGAATGGACCAGGATTCCGTTCTACCCCAGCATTACTATTATTTACTAGGTTTAATACCTTTCTTCTTGTCTATATTATCTCCTGATTCTTTCATATTTATTTAATAGTCTTATCCTATTAGAATAGCAAATGAAAAAAATAGCCACTTAAAAGGAATATAGGCCTAAATAAATAAATAAATAAATAAATAAATAAATAAATAACAAATTTGATAATATTTTTTAAGGTGTTCGTTTTTTGCATCAGCACAACAGATAGGGCTCTTGAAGAAAATTCAAGAAGTTCGTGTGCACCAACTGATGATCCTGCCTTGACTACAGCCTCAGCTCAGAATACCCAAGAAGGTACGGTCGAGTTAACTCCTGTGAAAGATGTGTGCCTATGTTCTTCATCAACTTCGACCAAATTTCTTCAAATTTCTCCACAACAGATCTCCACCATTCCAAAGATTAACACACAAGAGACGAGAAGAAAGAGAAATAAGAGTTTTGCTGCGATTTTGACAGCGTCACCTTATAGAATGAACTCCAAGAAGTATTTTAAAGTTCCAAAAGAAAGGTGAAGGAACTGGAAGAACGAGCTAGAAAAAGGTTGAAATTCGTCCCTAGGACAAGGAAAGTAAAGTACAATGCAAAAAAGTAACAAGGCAGAAGAGTAAAATTGAAGAGGAAGATGACAGTGAAGATGATGAGAGTGGTGCAGAATGCCTGTACTGTATGACTTATATTCTTGTTCGACAGAAAGATAGGTAGCTTGTGTCTCCGGCCATAACTGGGCACATCATTCTTGTGCAGGAATCGATAGCGAAAATGATGAAGCACAACACATCTGTGCAAAATGTGTTGATCATGATTGAATTCTTTTTTTTTTTCAATTTATAATATGTCCTTATGGTATTGATTTGAATGGATGATGTTGATATTTGCCAACTTTAATTAAGGGTGGGGCAGAACGGACTACTTTCATATTATTTTGTTTTTTGTTATTGGTTGCCCCTATACTTTCTATGTATAACCTTTGTTCTTCATAGTGAAGAGGGCATATTAAAGAACATGTCTACAAAATTTCTCCTTTTTATTTATAATACATAATATTTCATATCCATTTTTCATGTTAAAGGCTCCGTTCCGCCCCTGGTTCTCCTAGGGATGTCAAGAAAATAGCATATGAATTACCTCGCGTGGGGCAACGAGCTACCTGCTTCTGCTTCAGTCGGCCACAAAGAATAGACTACAAAACAGGAGGGAAAAAATGCTTTGTAGTAAAACATTTCTGAAGTACCGGTATTTTTAAATTATTTTATTTATCACGTGGTCATAAGTAATGGTATTTAAAACAGAAAATTATACATTAATGTACTTGTACAATACATAATTAATATTTTTGCAGAAGAACGCCATTTATAGAACTGCATACGATAAAACTTCCGCAGTATTAAATTAATCAGTTTAAGCATGAATTATGTTGTTTCAAAGTCATCACCTGTACTTGACGAAACCTCGTCAAATTAAAAACGACGTATTCTATGGTGTTCTGAAACCGACCTTATGTCTGGACAGTGTCGTTTTAACGCATGGGCGAACCAGGTGGACGCCCAAGGCCTTAGGTTGTAAAGGGCCTGAAAATGAAGATAATAACAATAATAAGTATAGGGTCAAATCAAGTATTACTTTTAGGAGCGAAACTTCATTCATTGAACAATAATGGTATTATTTGTTGGTGCCTCTCTGTCCTACCTGCATTGATAGTATTATTGCTAACATTTCTGTCGCTATGTCTCAGCTAGAGTGCCTCTATATAAACCAGGAACTCTAGACTTGGTAAGTCTATGACCATTCACTTCTCTCTTTCCAAGCTAAAATTAATAAAAGATGAATTAAGAAATCGCATGGCACAACAGACTTAAATAATTTAATTTTCATGAGTACTGAACATGAAATTTGGCGGAAATTTGAACACACAATTGACGACCCCTCAGAAAAAGGATGTAACGGATGTAACATCAGAGTCTTGAAATATATGATGTAGGTGGAGAAAGTAATTTTAAAGCACTTATTTATAACAATAAATTATTATGTTCAATAGCCGAATAAACTTGTATCCTTGTTTAGTTAAATGGTTGTGATAGTAAATATGAAATATGCCCCTGACATTATTTTCCTTTCTTCTGAAACATGAATTACAGTTTTGTTTGTTATATCTTTATTCCGGTGAGATCTCAATTCACTGTTTGACTCCTGAAAGTGCCAGAAAGTTCCTCCCTAGAGACTAGTATTCAAGGAAAGAGTATTAATAAATGTTGAAGTTCGTCCCAGTGTTCAACATCAAAGAGATGAGTTATTATTGTTATAAGTTGTTATATTATTATTAATTTGTATATTTTACTCAAGGGGTCCAATTATTACTTTCGCCGAGGGCCCACATCACTACTGATTATTCTCTGTGTCTGGGAATACGTTATTTGCAACGTCAAGACGAAATATAGCCACATATTATCATCGGATAATCTTCCTCTTAAACGTGGCTTTGTTAGTTTTAATTAATGAAAAGAATTGCTCACATAAACAGTATACTGCCCAACAAAGAAATAAGTTCAGTCGCAAATTTTCAAAGTCTTATATACTCGGTAAGATGTAGCTAAGGTTTTATTGTAAAAGCTAACAAGGGCCCCCATGACTTCTCTACATTTATCGGCATGAAATATTTCGTACTGTCGTTTGATGCTACTTCTCTTAGAAAAAATTTTGTTCTGCATATTAAGTGCATAACATTACCTCCAAGTTCGGAACAAATGGTAATCCGAAGGAGCAAGATTAGAGCTATAAGCTGGATGTGGTAGGAGTTCGATTGCTCCCAGATTCTGGATTTTTTTGTCTGGTAATTTGAGCTTTGTGGGATCTTGCGCTGTCCTGTTGCAACAGAACTACCTTACAATTCACCAATGCCAGATATCCTTGAGCTAAAACAACATAAACTCATTCAAGTTGATCTTCTCCATATCCACATTTCAAAGGCTTCTATTCCTTTTTGTTCACTTTGTCGTAATGTCCATGTTTCTGCCCCATACAATGCCACACTCCATACAAAGCACTTCACTAGTCTCTTCCTTAGTTCTTTTTCCAGAGGTCCGCAGAAGATGCTACTTTTTCTATTAAAAGCTTCCTTGGCCATTGCTGTCCTCCTTTTGACTTCCTGGCAGCAGCTCATGTAACTGCTTATAGTACACCCCAAGTATTTGAATCTGTCCACTTGCTCTATTGCCTCATTTAGAATAGACTTTCACTCATTGTTTCATATAAAGATTATTGAACAGTCTTCTCTCTTTCCAATCCACGCCAATTTTCTTTAGGATTCCCATCAATTTATTCCAATCCACTCTGTCAAAAGCCTTTTCTAAGTCCACAAATATTACATACACTTCTTTATTTTCTCTAGGTATCTTTTGCCAATTGTCATAGCACTACAATTGCATCTCTCGTACCTTTTCCCTTCCTGAAGCCAAACTGCTCTTCTTCCAACTGTTCTTCCATCTTAGAATATAAACGTCGATGCAGTATGCGCAAGAGAATCTTCGCTGAGTGCGATATTAGACTGATAGTCCTGAACTCCTTACATTTCTTGGCATTATTTTTCTTCGGTATTGGAATCGACACTGTCTCCGTAAAATCTTCAGGGCATTCGCCTTTCTCATGTATTTCGTTCCATAATGATAGAATTTGCTTCTTGTCTTCACCCAAGCATTTCACTAATTCAATGGGGATTCCATCAACTTCTGTTGCTTTCTCTTTCTTCATTTCCTTAAGCACTAGTTCAACTTATATATGGAATAAAAAGAATTAGGGGCTTTTGGCAGCAACAAAATCAGTTTTCTAAGTATTCACTGGACTTATCAATGTGTGATTTATTTTTATTCCCAAAACTCAAAGCATCATTAGGTTGTGACAAGAGTAATGAACACAATTCCAGACACGACCTTCTACTATTACTTCCAGTTACTTCATGATGTTTTCTGTAATGTGTATGTGTAGAAGTGAATTACTTAATTAGACTGTCCATAAGCGGAACTATTAACTCTTTCCAGTACAAATTTCTTTTTCCAGTTGACACACTACGTAGATATGTATGCACATTGTGCCAACAGTCTATGACAAAAATGTGTACTGGCAATAGAGATGACTCAATTATGCAGTTATTAAAATGAAGAGTCTATTTCAAAATATAAAAAATAAAAAAATAAATGAAAACAAAGACAGTTTTAGGATTTCATAGGTTGAAATAATGGATTGGGATTATTCTTGTCCTAATGTCTCAATTAATTATTTTAGGTTCAATCAAATCCTCACATTTTGTTTACTGAAATTTGAAACGTAAAAGAAATTGATGTTTCTAGTTTAACAGAACAGGAACATAATAGGGCTTACTGATGGCCACTGTCAAGAGTAATAATGAAAAGATGGGAATATGAATAAGAAAAACTCAATTATGTAGGGATGGCAAAGTGTTTAATTTGCTAAAATAATTTATACCTGTTATGTGCATACTTCAGTTAAAAATAATAATGGTTTAAAATAAAAGTCAGATATTTAATTACATGTTACAATTACTGAACAAAAGAGCATCACACTAATAGATGATAACCATAAAAAAGATAAAATCTTATTGCTTGTTAGTTTGGAATACTATTCACAGTTCCATTGAAGCTGCAACTGAACATTTGGCCAAATTCAGTGCTCGAATTGTGTTGGACAGTTCTTGTTAGATTTAAAGAGAAAGAAACATTGTAACTTGAGATATACCTTTGATTTCTTGAAACATTCTGAAATGTAATGTGAGAACTTTGACGGATGCTTTATATATCTGCGAACAAGGGAAATGACATATTATTAAATGTAAATTTTTCTTTTTTTTTAATTTTAATTCCATTTTTCCACTGAACTCTGCTGTATACCAGCATTTTGTTACCAATATTAATTATTTCAGATACCAGTACTATTACGAAGTACCGTACCTATATAACAGTATAGTCGCTTTGGCCAGCAGTCACTTAATATCACTTTCATTCTATGTTAAAATCTGAACATTTGAAGTTTTAATAATGCTCGTAGTTAGGCAATTTTACATTGTATCATTAGAATGTATTATTTATTTTTTTACTTTGGTCACATTAAAATTAAAATACCAGTACATATTAACTTACATTATTACAAAAATCAGGATTTCTAAAGTCCTTTTTACTCCTTTCATTATCCAGTTACTGAAACTACTAGACAAGAAAGGCAGCAGAGTATATGAAGCATACCTTATTTGTGCTTTGCAGTTATAATGCATTTTCCCACCAGATTATGTCCAACATAACCTAACAGATATTTTACAGCACTCAATTTAGTACAAATTCTGCAGACTTGTATCAAGTAGTGATGAAAGCACCACCAACAGGCAACACACCTTTATACCTTTTTTCTTATCTGGCGTCTTTGTTCTTTCTTGGCTTAGAAATAATGCACTATGAGTTGATATGTCAGCAACCACTTCGAGCACTGCCAAAATTCAACTGACCTGACCTCTAGTTTTTTTTTAACTGACATGTTAAAGGAAATAAAGTTCAACAGTCTTTTGCTACAAGAATTGACTATGCATCACGAACTACACTGACTGTGTAAAAATTTACATCAGCATCAATAACCAAACAGAACTTTACATGTATAACAGTGCCTGCCTAAGGGTGGAAGGAAATTCCAGTTATGTACATATTATAACATGTCTCATTTTGTATATTGTTGTAACTAAATTTTTTGCCAAAATGTCTGATATGTCCTTTCAGCTAGATGTCATAGCAACCCCTTTATCAGTTATTTGTTTAAACCCATTATAGAACTATGATTAATATTTATAACATCTAAATTTGTGATTCTTTGACCCCAGAAGTGATTTTATTTTATTTTACTTCTGTAATAGGCAGCGGTATTTATTTTCTGAGATAGGAACTAAATTTTTTTAAATATTTACACAATACTGTCCTATAAGGGGTTAACAAACCACTATAACAGGTTGGTTGCTAGCCCGTTTGTAATAAAATACCTACTAAAGAACAAGGTGTACAGTGTCAGATCAAAGGGAGTGACTTCTTATATTACGTGGAGAAAGTCTCTTGTTGTTAATGAAGAATCATATGGATCTAAAGCATCAAAGACACAATAATTCCTCATCGCAAAGAATTACATTTACTTCTATTAATATTCGTTATTCTACATGAACTTGTGACTCGATCACTTTTGCACATCATAAATTCTTCTTAATTTTCACTTTAATTTCATAAATATTTATTTATGCAATTTCTTGTAATATAGAAGCATTTCTTTTTTCGGGTGAGTCAAATATTTGTTAGTGAAAAAAAAATTAATTATTATTTTACAAAAGAAAAAAAAAACCAAGAAAAATCTGGACATGAACAGAAATCAATGACATGGATGTTCTTGGGGAAAGTTAAAACAAATTACTGGAAACAGTCTGTTGGCGAATATTCAGACTTGGTGTAAGTTATGCTTCATGTAGACGCGAAAGGAATAATAATAATAATAATAATAATAATAATAATAATAATAATAATAATAATAATAATAATAATAATAATAATAATAATAATAATAAGAATAAGAAGAAGATTGCAACAATGTAACCTGTTTTAACCTATTAATATCACTGCAAAGTAAACTAAAATTTATCGAGGTAATTGAAGCGTAATCATAGCTCTTTATGAAACATTCAGAAGTCAATCACGAACTGTATTTATTAACTCAATCTCCCTTAATCTGACAATGGACATATATAATCTCACTGCAGCCTGCTTATTTATTAAATTCGTGATTAAGTTTTTCATTTTGTTGCCTTTTCTATCATAATGCCCACAGCTCACTTAAATATCTTATACTAAATGTCTTCAATTGTACGGTATCTGACTTAATGTGAGTTGTAGAGCACCAGAGACTTCATTAAAATTATTGTCGAAAACAACGAAAATAATGTATGTATTTCTAAAGCAAGTTGAAGTGTCCAGTATTAAAATATGATGAAAAATATACATAATCCAAGGATAGAGATCTGGATCCACATGTGCAAACAGGCAAATAACACGTTTGTTTCCTGTGTACATTCATCACCCTATCTCAACATACAGCCAATCCAGCTTTCTAGGTCTTTCATTTAATGTCTACTCACACAACAACGATCTTAAACATGATCTGCATTGCAAACATGATATATTTTAGTCTGAAAGAATCTGTAAATTGCCTAAAATTCTATAGATATTATGGTATTATTAAATTCACTCAGATAGAACAAAACTTTGAGTTATTGTAAATGCGTCAATTGTGATCCAAAACGTGAAGAATAAGGCTTTTGAAAGTGCGTGGGAAAGTTTCTGATGGAAATATACAAATTTATTGAAGGTAAGAACACATGTATGTGTATTGTGTAACAGTAGAGATGCGACAACAATGGTTACTGGTACCGGTAAGAGAGTGTTCACCTTCTGGCATGTACCAGTATTTGATATCACTGTGGGAAACTAAATTTTTTAGTTTTTTTTATCCATATAATTCTATGATGATATCTGTGAAAAATAGACAAATGAGGTTGGGAGAAAGGGAAATTTTAAAAGTATTTAACTTGTCTTTTCTAACATATGAAAAAAAATTAAAAGAGTTATTTACAGCAAAATTCAAATGAAAGCATTAAAAGCAGTACACATGTCACTGACATAACAAATCTTAGATAAATGTGAACAATATCAAAACTTCGAAATTAACTTGATTCTGAACTAAGATACGGTACAATTAAAACTTCAAATAAATAATGAAGGTGAAAAAAATAATTTCAGAATAAACTCCAAGAAAAATGTTTAAATATCAATCCCTCAGGAACAGGTTTCACAGATACACTCACTTCTTCGTGAAATTATTAAGAAATGAAGCAATTTGAAAGTTACTGTCACAATATGCAAATATACCACTTCAGTCCTAATTCATAATTGCAAATCAACTGTCATTTTATTAAAAATTTGATAAACCTTTTAGATTAAATTTCGAATAAAATATATATTACACGCAACATAAATTTAGTATAATTTACGACTAATTTCCTCTACCGGTACATAATATTGCAACATGCAATAGATATAATTATATAGATCTTGTAAATCTGTAACCATATTATCAAATAATAATATGATCTGATATAATTTGAAGCATGGATTGTCTGTACTCACTGTTTTTTCAATTGAGTTACCTCATTACTGCCTTATTTATATAAAGCATATTGCCGTTTTATACAGAAGATTAGCATTCGTTGAAAAAACAGGGCCATAATCCTTCATTCAACAGGAGACTGAAGTCTTCGGTTCTGACTGTTACAATCCTGACATGACATAGCACAGAGCTGACAACTAGCTGGTCATACAGACATGGCATAACCGTAACATACAGAGAATCTATCTGCATCATGCATGCGCAGCATTCCCATTTAAGGCATAAACATTAATGAGCTTCCTGTATTCCTGATAGCTTATCAGAGGTGGGATTCTTAACTCCCGGTGACTCATCACTACGTACATGGGGGCTGCTGCTCCCAGGCACATTCAGCGAGTTAAGAATACCAGTTTTCAGTTCTGTTTTTAGAATCCATTCACTCACACATCAGTAACAATATCAACAGCGAACTATTCACATTTCCCAGCAAATAGGTAGAACTGACTGGCTTTGAAATGTCAACAACATTATTTCTCAAGTCAAGTTGGCAATGGAAATAATGATCAGAATGTAATAATGTAAGGCCGAAAGAAACAATACATCGACACCCATCGAAATACCAAGCACCATTCATCTTCAGACATGTCTTGAATATGAAGAAGAGAATGGACATATGCAACAAAGTACGGTACGAAATTTCTGACAAACGGCGATCTGACCTATGTAAAGAGTTGAACAATTTGACTGATTACTGTTTTCATCTGCATATTTAATTGTAATTATGGTCTGTTTCTTATTGTTAATCTAGTAATGAGACTGATCTCTTGGACAAGGTTAGAATACCAATTTGTTTGAGATTTAGTACAAATCAAACAGCATGTACAGGACAACTCCACGTAGCGTAAAGGTTTACAATGTATAAAATGTTATTTCACGTTAATGATAATTTTATTTTTTGAGGAATATATATGCTATTAGAAAGTTTGACATATTGTGCCATTCTGTAATAATTTTTGTTGTTAACAGGTGCTACTATAATATTATTGAAACAACTAATTTGTTGCCTTTGCACACTGGAGACTCTATTTCAAATTCTGACGAGTGCATGGTAGATTTTCTCGGATTACTCCCGTCTTCTCTGCTGTCATTCCATCGTATCTCTGCAATTTACAATAAACTTTTATATAGTGCAATAGCAATGGGGAACTGTAACACGATATAACATCACAAAAGAGACCAACTCTATGGGCTCCATATAGCGAATATTCTACGAAGAAAGTAATTATCGTATAGGAATCCATTAAGTTATCGAAAACTCCTGTTTATTCGAGTATAACTCGATGGTGGATGAGTACCATTTCATTTACTGCTGTGTTCTTTCATCTGCCACGGCTTCTTTAACAGCCTACGTGAATAATTCCGCTTCAGTGATAAGAACATTAGTTAGGTGGAATTCATTATCCCGACAAGTTGGGAGAAAAGTGATGGACAAAATGTCGAATTCTGACATAAACGTCAAATCTGATAATTTATCCTCTGGTTCGGGAAAAATATTAACTTCATAACATAAATTTATGACATGGTGATCATTTTCTCGGCTGGAATAGAAACCAATGACTTAGGAACTGATAGAAAGCTTGACAATCACTCTATCACACATTTAAATATTATATATAGGTACCGGTATTTTTATACGAAGTTATAGGAACGGAAGTAGGTGTGTTCAGAAAGTTTGTATTGTTACATTCTGGATATCCAATATAATCATTACAATCTTTTCATTACCATTAGAGCCAACTTGAAGAGGTTGACATAGTCCAGTTTCCTAAAAGCCATACCAGTATTCATAAAAATTTAATCGGGTTATTATCATGAACATTTACTATTAAAATTGTTTGAACAGCTAGTAGTATTGATAAAACAGAAACGAAATTTAAGAACTGGAATATTATCAAGAAATAAAGACACTCTTGTCTCTGGCGAATTAGTACTAAGTAATGAAACGAAAGTTCGTACAATGATATATTGAAAATCATTGGTAGAGATCACTCTTCAATATTGTGGACATTTTCGGACTCTTTCTTATTTACAGTTTTTATCTGACAAATGTACTTCAACTAAACTTGTGAGACTGTAAATATACAAACATAATTTCTCACAAACATGTGTGCCAAAAATATGGATGTAATAAACTCATTTCTTCCCTTTATCACTCGATTGGAAGTAAATTTGCAACTATATTTCCCGAGCTCTACATATTCGCTTTGAGTTTAAAATGTTTCCATTTTAATTGGCGATTGTATACGACTAAGAATCGTGTCGGAGACAAATGGAGAAGATGAGTGTCTCTCATATTAACAAATTACTTACATCAGTAAGTAATCAATATGAAATTAAATTTTATGCTTTAAGTTATGAATGCATTAATAAGAAAATACAATCAGAATTAGGCTTTTGGGTATTCCACAGTGTCCTGGAACTTGACATTTTCAACGTTTCAGAACTACATGCAGTTCCATCATCAGGGCACATAGGTAAGACCAGAGGGATCGCCGGATTAGCCTGGCATAACGAGCCCAACAGAGTAGGCGATCCGTATCTAGCATAATGATAGAAGCTGTATGTAGTTCCGAAACCTTGAAAATGTCAAGTTCTAGGTCACAGTGGAATACCCAAAAGTCTAATAAGATCACAGTTACAGTTAAAGCCTAAAAACGCATATAAAGAAAATATTACTTCAGATAAAGTTAAATGCTAAAATGGAATGATATTTTTATATAACTTCATCGTTGATATGAGTAGCCAGTTTTCTCAAATGTGTTTTAATTGCCAAAATCAGTTCTCCTCGAAGGCTTTACAAAATTGGATTAAAATATCATGCAGGTCTGCTCTCTTTGTTCCTTTTGACAAGCAGATGAGCTAGGTCAAGATGTTCATCAGATTTAAGCAGATGCTAATTTTTCACTTTATTAATATCACCACGCTTGTTAATTTTTTACTTACCAAGCCTGGGGACATTGCGGAGTTACAAAAATATTACAATTCTTTTGTGTTTAATCCTTTTAAATTAGAGGAATCTGAATGGGTACAAAACTAATGAAGACTGTGCCCTGTTTTATATGGAAAATAGATTCCCTTAGTATTTCTAGTTCCATGCAAGGTAAAATAATGGAATCTTACCAAACGATCTTTCACTGGTTGGTTCAACAATTAGTTAATCATCTTCAGTTCACAAACAGTCTAATAAACATCGGGATAATAAATATGTAACCATTCATCATAAAACATTATGAATCATCATGTACAACATTTTTATATGACATTTGAACTCCCCATAAAATTTACCCTGTGCCCAGATAAATTTTCCTTTACCACTGTAAACTGTCCAGTATTATTATCGATTATCAGCCATTAAAATATTAGGTAGGAGGTACTGCCTCATTTCTGCCTTAAAAATGTAAATGCATGACTGGAATATTTAACAATCCAAATTCGTTCTTGGTTTTTGTTCTCATGCTCCACTTTAAAGAAACACAAAACATGTCACAAAACTTTAAATAACAGAGAGTATACTGCAATTTGTATTTTATTGATTACAAGATGAAGTGCATTCCTGGGCATGAAGTAAGCCTCTCTTTCATTTGAACACGATGTGTTACCTTCTAAATAAATTGAATTTATGGCTGAAAGTAACTACTAAAAAGAGATGATAATTACCAATATGTCATCATATGTTATCCTATCCGTACCCACAACGTATGTACATCTATTGTGTGAATCATAAAATTATCTAGGCCATGAAGGGATCACACAAGACTTTTTAAAATGTAAAGTTGCGGTTATGAAGAAGTTACATAGAAAAGTGTAATTGTTTCATTTTGTGACAGAAATCGTTCCCTAACAGTTACAAACACCAGCAGTAGTTAAATCCCTAATCTGAAGACTCCCCACCGAGGTTAGAGTTTTGGCACATCGTGTGACATTTGTCGTATACAGAGCAGCCATGGGGTAAGTTTACACCATAGTCTCTGAATACTACCTGCAGTTTGAAAGCAACATAGAACTGGCTAACATAAACATAATTTTATTAAAATAAAAGAATGTTAAGATTTTAAAATGATAAGTAAAAGTTTAATTTTGAAGATTTAATTGAGGAGCTTTAATGTCTAATGAAAGATATAAAATGATACAATGTAGACAGACGACAAATTCAGATGCTTCTAAATAATAAAATACTCGTAGTTGACATGCTAAATAATAACATATACGTGTTAATAAGAAAGAGTGAGAGTTAAGTTGTGAACGTTTCTGTTTAAATTTATTTTGTTTTAAGAACACTGATAGGGTAACTTATATTTACACTAGTTTGTCTCTTTGTATCTCATTGCAACTGACTTGTTTGATCAAAGCAGTTAAGTATTACTGTACTATTTTAGTTGTATTAAAAAGTGTTGATTATTCAGTCTGCTTTACATAAGAATAAATAGATGGCTTTAAGATTTTAATGAGAAATTGTTGTAAATTAAACATTTATATGAGATTGTATGCCAACATAATAACTTTTATAATAACAATTCTTGGAATGTGGCTCGCGAGAAGTTGTTACGAATATGCAACATGCACACATGCTCCCAAATAGAAATGAGAATATTCAGAACTAATCAGTGATGCATTTCTAAAAAAAAGTGCCCCGGCTCTGGAATTTCGAAGCATAAGCTTCTGGGTCATTCTATTTGAACAGAAACAGTTTGTTGCATATAGCCATAGAGAAAACTAAATTGGAACAAGTTTCTAATAGCAAAAATAAAGAGATTGTTAGGTTTGAAGGGTAGATTTCACTATGAAATTGTTGAAATATGAATAAAATATGACTTTTTATAAATGCAAAATTTGACGATAATATGAAAATCAGAAAAGTGTCCTGGTGCCGCCCAGCCTTGAAAATACACCAGTGGGAAAAATCTATGAAACCTGGGAGATTTTTGTATTGTAAGTCTTTTGTACAGTTAAGAAACACAGGACCCATTATTAACTATTTGTTGGAAAACAGATAAATTACAGTTGAGTTTATCATAAGTGATAGCCATATTGTGTGTATTCTTAGTTTATCATTGATATTACAAGGGCACCTGCAGGATCCAATCTCAGTGGTAGCAAGATGGTTATAAAATTAAGAGGAAACGGATGGATGAAGAGAGAGAAAATTGAACATGAAAAATAGCCAGTTCTGAAATCTAAATTACTCTGCGCACACATTCATGGTTTAAAGCACTCGCTTTTGTTGAATTGTTTAGCGAGGATTTCAGGATTTGTATCGAATACATAGAGAAAAATAAAAATCTCAGTGGTAGCAATTGCTACCCCCTGTGGGCGCCCTTGTGTTATTATTAAAGCGTCTCTATTGCGAATTTGTCTTAGTCTCAAACAAAATATATACCCTACTGCACATATTCTTATATAAGTGCTTAAAACTTAAACGTATTTATTGTAAAGGATTGATTATGGACTTCAGAACTCTTTTCAATGGGTAAAACTATTGGTATCCTACATAGTATTACATTTTTTACCCTTATATCATGTAATACTCGTAAATTACACAAAATAAAACTTCCTTCCACTCATTTGAATGCACTTCTTCTTCAACTCTAAAGCCACATCTTGTAAACAAATAAATACAACACTGTACCAACCAAAAGTAAAGCAACGTACTCGACTGTATTCACATTAGCCTTCAGATGCACATATGTGTCCAGTATATATAAAACTCTACTGCAATTCCTTAGTGCCTATTTGTTGTGGGAAGCAGCACAGACATCGTGAAATCTAGAGTTCAGCAGTAGTAACTTCTGAATTTGGCTTGTACTTTGCTGCAACTCAATTAACGATAGAAAAATAATGGCAATAATGCATCTCCAGAGAAACCAAGAAGTCGTGAGTGGGAAGATTTCAGCAGCTACTGGTTTGGATCACAGCTAAGAGTTCCTTCTATGAGGAGTAGGTGCCGCTCTCTTTTAGCACACTACAGTAGATGACCAGTTCACTCTTCAATCTTTCGCTTACATTACAACAATGATGAGCACTTTTGGTAAAAAATATCAGCACTACATTTGAATCTATTCCAACAAAAACATCACATTACTGAGAAGGACATGTCATCGGTAATCTAGATAAGATACATGACGCCTACCTTGTGTATTATTTGACGATGGAAGGAGAAATCTATCGAAACTAAATATTATAGAAATGAGTACGATAACATGACGAAGGACTCGCTACGAGAATCTGCAGTCTTCACATAAATAAAAGTATGGTACGAGTCAGTCGGGTGAACTAGTGAGTGAGCGGGAGCAACTCAACAGACACAGAATATCCAAAATACAATAGTAATAAGAAAAAGTTCCTGGATCATTATAATCACAATTGCAGAGCTCAAAGTTAACCATTGTATGAAAAAGCCACTTCTGAATTTTATAATAAACGTTCGCCTGTTTGAAAATAGCTATGAACAAATATAGAACCTTCTCAACAAGACTCTGTGTACACTATACGGAAATAATGGTCCTGCCATTCATGTCGTATATATATTATTTTACATTTAGGCCTATTTAATTATCTAGATGTGTAAACTAATAAAATACTCTATTACACCATACATACTGTGACGTAGACTGGGTGTAAAAACGCAGCTCCCTATGTTTATTGAGCACCCTAATTTAAAGCTATATTATTTTGTATTCTAATATTGCACATTCTAGCTTCCTCTTGGACGTGAGTCAGTCTCCCTCACTATCAACAAAAACAATGTGATGCTGGATCCCTTGTTGAGCACCAGAAGAGAAAACAGATTCTTATTTATTTGTGTCAATAACAACGTATGTGCTCTTCACTCGTTTGTTGGACTCGTTAGGTACAAGCAGAAGACACACGAGATCCGATGCGCGGTTCATCATCAAAAAACGTGGACTTCAGCATATTATTTATATACAAAATCGATTTACCAAAAGTTTGTGGTGTCTCTCACTGTAGCGCGGTGGCGGCGGCAATGGCAGCAAC
Organism: Periplaneta americana; assembly: GCF_040183065.1. Classification (NCBI taxonomy): domain Eukaryota; kingdom Metazoa; phylum Arthropoda; class Insecta; order Blattodea; family Blattidae; genus Periplaneta; species Periplaneta americana. The sequence goes on from NC_091119.1 coordinate 82,637,012, forward strand.
AACAACAACAACATACACTATTCAATGGTGTCATTGGAAAGCGGTGTCCTTGTGGAACGTGTCGGACTTGTGGAACATGGGCCGGCTGGTGCGGTTCATCGGCAGCTGCTCCTGGGACGCGAAGTTGTTCTCCGACTTGGGCCGCGGAAGGTTGAGTCTGTGCAGGGTCTTGCCCAGCTCGTGCAGGTTGCGGCCCAGCTCGTGGATGCTCTTGTCGCTCGACTGGTTGCCCATGGACTCTTCGGACGTGTTCACCTGCTCCGCCTGCTCAGCCAGCGCGTTTACCACTGCGTTGATGGTCTTACTCTCGCTGCCCATGTCCTCCTCGCGATGCGACACCAGATTCGGGTTCTTCCCGATCTTGTTCAGTCTGGAACAGTACCAACAAGCAATCCTACTGAGACGTCTTAGCTGGATCTTGGAAGATCCAGGTCAGACACGCAACGTCTTGCGTGACATTTGACAAAATTCCCAATCACGCCTGAATTTTGTCAAATATGTACCCAGATTTTACCAAGATCTACTCTGTTACCTCGTAACATAAAGTGAAACGACCCTTTGAGGAATTTGGACAACACCGACAGACATTCTGGGTTGCAAGGCACATTACAAACCTAATCAAGGAAATGATGACATTGTGGTATGCAGCCCTGATGCTGTGATTCATAAGTGTCACTGTTTGACATTTCAAGTTTCTAGGTATGGTGATAATTTACGGTTATGTCACATATTCATTAATTTGATCTGTCTAAATTGGAAACAAAAAATTTATCTCGCATTTTTCATACTGGTTCTATTTCGGAAATTTTATGCAAAATAAATTCATTTTACATTATTAACTGAACTGCTATGGGTATGTGCAACTCATAACTTCAAGATTTATTGACCAGATCTATTCAATTTCCGTGAGATTATTTTGAACACAACAAAGAAGTAATATTTTTAACACGATTGTAGAGAATTAAAAGACCATCTTTGAGTGTCAAAACAATATTGATGCAGTAAAACATAATTCTGAAAGAGTACCGGTAGGTGTTTGGGAGGAATACAGTGACGAAACTGTTTGAAACAAATAATTACAATGTTGGAAGTAGCCTCTAAATGTGACTGGCCGATAAGAATCTGTGTCATAAAGTAATCAAGAATTCTTATATTTTACTGCATTTTTTAAGAGACATATCTAGTTATTCGGAAACTACCTATTATTGAAAATAATCCATTTGAGTTCATTGTAGTAACATGAAGTTTATGTAGTAACATAACTGACTGAAAATAAATTATTCGATCAACATTATTTTAGTGTTCAGAAAAGTTGGTATAAATAGTAATTGATTTTTTTGTGTAAAAGTTGTTCTTTATTACTTTCGACAGATTCTGTAATGCATGTTGATCTGCATATCAACATGTTGAACTTCAGACGAAAATTATTTATAAAGAAACGAAAATTTTACTCTAGTAAGTTTTTATTAAACATGTATATATTGAATAATACATTACAATAGGTATGGAATTTGTGCTTCCGAAATACGAATTTTGTGTCTCTTGTATATTTGTGTCATATTTACATCAAGCACTAGATCTAATGTTTTTGAACAACTTATTTTGTCTCCATCTTCTCCCTTTATTACAATGCATAATTCAAATATAAGAAACACAATTCTATAAGTTTTGAAGTTTAAGAAAACAAGAAAATAAGAATACTGTAACTGTTATTTTTTGTTTCTTTAAACTTCAAAATTTATAGAATTATGTTTTTTATATTTGTATTATAAATTGTATAAGAAGAGAAAGCTGTTTTACTCATGCACACTATGAATCACAACGCAGTAAAATGGAGATTATAATCCCTATTCAGAGTCTTATGGTACTTGAAAGTGGTACGCCTAGTAGTCTTCTTGTGTTACACATACGACGTTCTCAAATACCAGCTCTTTTAAATGTAGGGTAGACTTAATAGCTGACGGATATAAATGTGGTATTTCCTGCACTGCTGGGTAGTCAAGAAATGTATGAGGCATGTCCAAGAAGTAATTTCCGATTGTTTGTAAATAAATGAGATAACGACGTTTTCAATATTACGTTATTATCACAGGATTGGTGTCAGATACATACAGGTATATTTACATCCTACATCCATAGATTTGTTATATTAGGGCAGACGTTTTTGTATTTATCCTCAAAATAATTTTCTAACAATGATAATTTGCTATTGTTTTATCATAATCACTTTATAAACTTATAGCAGCAGCAGTAGTAGTATAAAAAGGAACAAATCTGACACATGCAAAAAATAACTTTAGCAAGAATCAGAATATTTCTTCGTATGTATACTTGAAGAACCTACTTTGAGACGAATTTGAAAGCTCAATGTGGTATGAAGGTATTTTCCAGTACATACGATTATTTGCATTATAAACTAAATAAGTTTTCTTGGCTGTATTGCTATGTTTTATGAAATTCCTAGTGAAACGAAAATTTAGAATGAATATTGTATTTTTCACATTGCAATTTTCTTTACCAATATGATATCAGTTTCTCATCCATGATCTCTAGACGTTTGTGGTCAAAGAAGACAGTTGGTCTCGTTCTTATGCTGTTTCTGCACTATTTTCGCTGTCCCTGTCCTTCCAACATATCTACAGTCTAAATTATTAGGACATGAAAAGTATTTATTCTTCACAGTACGAAAGAACGTTTCTTAAAAACTTTCCATTTGATCATTTTACTTACGTATTATTTCCGATAATTTATCACTAAATTTTGATGTTATTTTAAAACGAATAAACAGATATGAAATGTAGGATGATCCTCATGGATATGGAGTAGTCGCCCTTAGTTGAAGTTGTATTCTACTAAAAGCTTTGAATAAAGGGAAAACTTGAAAGCCACTGATTACCAGTTTGGGTTATCATTGACTTGAACATGTCAAAGATGGACAGAGATAATAGCGTGAACACAACCATGAATAATTGATTCAGGACTATGGCGCCAAACTACATCAATGAGAGATGTCAGGACATTTGTCCTGATGTAATACTATATGGATGTATGGAGTGAATATAAAAGAAGTATTTATAATTTTGTAATGATAAAATAATATAGAAAACGTTGTCATCTCATTTATTTGCAAGAAATTAGAACTTACTTTCTGGATGCGCTTTGTAAGTTGATTGGAAGCTGTCGAGTGTGACGGCCTGTGCACGGGCACAATATTTCCATTATTTTGAAGTTTTCTATGATACTTGTGTTTTGTCTGTCAAAAGGCAACCCAACCAAATGAATGTTGAATGTCATTTCATTTCCTTGAGCAGGCATAGAAGTGCTCCCGTAATCTTACCTTTCGGCTGCAACACTCTCCATGGTTCGGCGCATGAGTGGGTACTGATCTAGCACCACGTTAAAATGCTCTACGGATAGAGAGAAGAGGTTGCAATAGGTTTCAGCGCGAACGCTGGCAACTCGGCGAGCGTTTGTTAATAAACAAATCTCTCCAAAGTAAGAGCCGTCACTTAGACTCGTGGCAACTTCTCCATTGGCCATCACGATATCCACAATGCCTTCTTGAATGAAATACATCTTGGTACCAATGGTTCCTTCTTTAATGATGATGTCCCCTGAAACATATGCAACCATAGCATATAATTTGTTTCTTTGATAACTGAAAAATAAAGGAGATAGTAATGATTTAATTCCTTGTAAAGTTAGATCATTTTCTATTCATATTACGTATACATACGCTTGAATGTTTAGGATATGATCTATAATATATGATAAAAACCGCAATTATTTGCTATCCATAGACATGGACTTTAAACAAGAGAGATAGAAAAATAATAATGGTTTGCCAAAGAAATAAGAAATAATAATTTTATTCATGAAGTTAGTAGTCAGTCTAAAAGGCCAGGGAGAAAGAAATGAGAAACAGGATGGAAATTCAAGACGTAATAGTAGATTCCAGAGGTACTGGTATCAAATGAAAGTGGATAGTACGATGGGACTTCAACAGATAATAGACCAAACAGGGGCGTATTTTGCGGGCTACCGGGGCTACCGGTGGTAGCCCAAGGAAATTACAAAAGAAAAAGTTTATAATATAACATAATGTAATAATTTTGTATTATTAGTTTTACCATAGTAATTAAAATTAAAGTATTTGTTAGATATATTTTGTGTAATAATAGGGTCAGCGGTAGCCCAAACACTTTAACCAGTATACGCCACTGAGACCAAATGGTTGATGAAGTAGGATCCATGGATAGATCATAGGAGAGTAGGAAGACAGAGAACCAAATAGGCAAACGAAATGAAGATTTAGGCTGTTGACTATCGGCTGCCGAAGCAGAGAGAGAAATGACAGAGATAGTTCAAGAAAACAGTAAAGATTGTGTGCTGAACTTGATCAGTATGGCTGACCGGTACTGCTTTAGCCTCTTTCACGTAAGAAGCCCTTGCTCTTAAGAAATGCCACTTATTAATTAGGTACTATCTAAACCATTGGTTCTCAACGAGTGTGCCGCAGCATACTATTGTGCCGCGAGATTAGCCAGGTGTGCCGCAAAACTTCTGAGGCTTTATTGTTGGTAAAAGTAATTAAAATGTTTCATTCAATATTTATTTTTGCTTTTACACAAAAGTTCAATTCGTGGTGGAATTGAAGACAAACACACACGCATTTCTTGTTCAACTGAGAGAAGTTTCTTGCGTTTCTTGTTTTTTATGTTTGTTAGTGTCTTAAGCCCAGCCCATTTTGTGCCAAGATGCTGGATATCGAATTTTATACATCTGCTCTGGATGACATTAAGGGTAATTCAGTACATGAAAGGAATTTCAATATTCGAACAAATCTAATGTAGTAATTGACACTTCATACTTATATCCATTGATTCTTGCATTGTTGCCAACTCGTATGTTAGTGTACCGCGGGAACTCACTACATGGGATAGTGTGCCATGAACGAAAAAATATTGAGAACCACTGATCTAAACCTATCCTAACAACGCGTTGGTAATACTCATACATATGACAGTAAAATCATGACTCTTAAGAACTGTGATGAACTGTTTGATAACAAAGTGGTATTCTGTAAATCGGAGCTTAACCCTCTGATGCATGGCTGTTTTTCCTCCCTTTAAATGCATGACATGGGCCTACGAGGCCCGCACTTACTTGCAATGTGAAATACGGTGTTAATTTGAATTGTAATGTAAAATACTGTGTTATTTTGAATGAATATGTTTATTTATTTAAATTATACAAAATGGTAACTAATATTGTATATAAATTTTACAATTTCATTACATTTTATTGTCTTAATTTTAAATATAATCTAGTCAATTTTCTATTTGTAGCCGTGAAGAATTAAATATATACATTCACATGTTAGATTCTCTTTTCATTTTACTTTTAACCTGTTGAAAAGATTTTAACTGTTTACATTCACAGCATATTACGAGGTGCATCCAGGAAGTAAGTTCCAATTGCCGGTAAAGGAAAAAAAGCATCAGTAAGTAAGAAATATTTATTGCACTATTTACAGATTCACTGTCTACTTCTCAACATAGTCACCACAGTTATTAAACAATTTATCACACCGGTGCACCATCATTTGTATTTCCTTGTCACAGAAATCTGCCGCTAACCTCTAGGGCCATGAAGTCACTGCCATCAGTGCCTCAACATCGTTGTGGAAACGTTTTCCAGCCAGAATGCGCTTCATAAGACGGAAGGGATGAAAGTCACTTGGCGCGATGTCGGGGATCTGGAGTGGATAGTCGAAGATCTTCCATCCAAACTGAAGCAACAGATTGCGTGTGGCATTGACTGTATGTGGTCATGCGTTGTCGGGCAAAAGTGTAATGACTCTTTATTCCACGTCTCTTGTTCTGGATCGCCCTCCTCAGATTTGCAATTTCTGACAATACCGCTCAGCATTAACTGTCTCCCCTCGTGATAAAAACTTGCACGTAACGTCACCACGTCAATCCAAGAATACAGTGCACATGATTTTTTGACAGAGATTGTCTGCATGAATTTGGTCCTCACAGGTGAACCACTATGCCGCCAATGAATGGATTGTTGTTTTTTTTCTGCTGCGGCACGCAACACCCAAGTTTCATCCCTGGTGATAACATTGTCGAGAAACTCGTCACCTTGCTCTGCATATCGCTGGAGGAATGTCAATGCTGCAGCCAGACGTTAAGTATTGTGTTCATCTGTCGGCTGCTTTGGCGACCATCTTGCACACACTTTCCGAAACCAAGCCACCGGGAGCGAGACATCTGGGGGAATTGACCAGAGAGTACCGAAATTGTGAAGTGCCGGTTCTGCAAAACTGCTTGCCGCACATTTTCCATCAGTTCTGGCGTCACCAGGGATGGTCGGCCACTACTGTGTTCGTCGTGCACATTGGTTCAGCTTATCACAGATTTATCCTTGTGTGTTGTACTTACAGTAGATACATTATACTCTTGTTCATCTTAGGAACAAAAGTTACAAGAGTTAGTTCAGCATGAGAACAAAATTCTGATGAACAAACTGGTCTGGATTTATGAGCATGCATCACTGGTGGTATGTCCCTCTTGTCTTCCTTCATGGTGCCGACTAAAGCAAGTCTTTTTGTGAGGAGTTCTAGTGCCAGAGGAACTGATGTGAGCTAAGCCTTTTTCTAGTGGCATGCCTATCTTCCTCCCAGTCTATATATTATTGCATCGAAAGAGTAGGCATTTTTCGCATCACAGATCCTGACAATTTTTCTTCCATATTTTTCGAGCTTGTTTGGCATGTACTGTAAAAATGGGCAGCGCCCTCTGAAAGAAACTACTGGTAGCTGTTCATCTACGATCATGAACTCAATGAGCACATACTTCTTGCAATTCTCGATGAAAATGCTCCATTCATAGCGAAAGACATCCAAACTCTCTGCTTGAAGTCTTTTATCCCAAGTCCTCTTGTCATCAAAACGCAATGCTTTACGAATTGTCTCAAAAGATTTATTGATATGCATGCTCTGTAGTGGGGATTGCTATTAGAAGAGGAAAATATTTATCGCATTGCTTCATTAGAATTATTCACTACACCAGCTAACAAAAATATTCCAATGAATGCCTCAAACTCTTGTCGAGATAATATTTACGTTTGGTAGGTTTTCCACTCATTTCACAGTGTAATTTGCTTCACTCCCGAGGACACCAGGATGATCAAAACAATGTCAGATGAAGTTTCTGCAGAAATATTATATAAATGTATTTAAATAATCTTTTACGGGAGCTTAGAAGCGGGCCTCAGAGACCCATGCTATGTAACAACAGGGTACTGGTAAAAGACCAACAATTTAGAGAAAATCTTCAGCCTGAAAAAAATGTCACTTCAGCTATTAGATCATAATTATATTTGTCGACTTGTCACAAGGAGGCAGCAGTTTATCGTGCAGAATTACAAAGCTATAGCTGTTTCATTTCGTGACCGGGCCTTTGAGACCCATGTTATGCATCAGAGGGTTGACCTATAGAGAAGAGTAGTGAAGTCACTTGTAGAAGGAGTTGTTCTACTTGGAAGACAAGAGATACTGTTTTGGTACCCCTTGGCTTCCAAAAATTTCAGTTTATTATTATGTCCTGGTTAGTAATTTTATAATTCATTCTCAGAAGTTTTATGCGAATTTTTTTAGTCTATTTTCAGTTTCGAATATAATTGTATAATATTATATGATTTATTGATTACTTATCGGAATCAGATAAAAATGACCACTAACTTTACGTCAATCTAGATGAAAGTAAAAATCTTTTAGCTACTTTAATCGATAATTGTTTACAATAAAATAAGCACTTTTACTATTACGTTTTCACACAATTCGGAATGGTATAACAATCTCCATAGCCTACTTGTAATTGTCCTACAGGAAGTATAGTTTACCAGGGTGCGAATTAACTGGGGGGATGGAGGGGATTTCCCCCCATTTGGAAAGTTATCCTTCTCTCATAAATTCATATTAACATCCCTGTTAGGGATAACTTCTGTCTCCCTCATAAAATATAATTGGTTTAATACGAGTATACTTTATAAAGTATAAAGTAAGGAAAGAAAATTATATTGATGTATTATATCATCGGCAAACTGAGAACAATCAATAACTTAGGAATTACACATCTTTTCTTAAGCCTGCTCAGGGATATAATTATTATTATGATCAAGATGCAAGACAAGCAACTTAGTGTGACCAAGTGTTGAGCCGTATTGAATCAGGTTGAGGTCGCCTCTGTCGCTCTGTTGTCATCAGTTTGTATATATTAAGATAAGAGGAGTGATGCAAATAATGCAATACATAAATACATTTAGTTTGGAGAAATTCCGATATGGTTGGATGCTAGTAATGTTCAGCACGCCACACCATGAACTTAACTCAGCTATTGTATGCATGTTGATGAATTTATGATATGTGAATTAATCATGGCGAAATGAGTCCAAGGTCCAACGCCAACGAGGTATTCCCTATCTTAGGATTCTATCCCCCCCCCCTCCATCAGAAATCTTAATTCGCATTCTGTAGTTTACATATTCATTTCTGCTAGTATGTTTATAATTTCTTTACTTTCTAGACCAGTGGTCGTCAGCATTCACTGAAATAGGTAGTGGGTAAGCAGTGAATCGGAATATGCACCATCGTGCAGAAGGGATAGTGAGAAAGCATACCCGCCAACAGCTACGAATGCATGATTGTGCAGTGTCTTATCCGCAGATAAGAGACGCTGTCCTGAGGGTACACAGTGCTGATGACCTTTGTTCTAGACGATTATACGAAGATGAGATGTATAGAACAGATCCTGATGAGAAACATGAATCTTCAGGTGGTAACAGGAAATACAAATTCTTATCTACATTATAATACTGGTGTGTAATATAGTCGTGATATTAAACAAAAAAATTAGCACATTAATCCTCAAGTTGATCTTATTTCACATTGTTTATAATTTTTTTCTCTTCAAATTCCAATGAAGATGGTCCTGAAAGAGAAGCTGGTGCTGCAGAATCTGTAGGAGGAGGAACACCTTCAATAGAACCTGCCAAAAAGAAAATGAAAAGAGTAGACAGCCAATAAAGAAGCAAAAACAGCAAGGAATAAAGATGATCAATATTCAGATAGGAATGAAAATATTCATGAGGAGAAATGGGTAAAGAAATATCATAACTACACATGCAATGAGAGTAACAAAAGCGGCAGGAAATCTTTGAAGATATTAGAAACTGAATGACTGAAATTTACAAAGAGTGTTCATAATCCTTCAACAACTCTTCAAGATGCAGCAAGGTAAAATGAAAACAGCATGTCGAAAGTCAGTCAGCTGCCTGTATAGCCTAATAGGGCAAATAGTTTGCAAAATTTTTCTTATCAACATTAGATTAAGCAATAAAAGAGTCATTATGCAATTGAAAAGATAAAGACTTCCAGCTGCCGAAAGATAAAAGGAATAATAAAATTATGAAGTGCTAGCAAGTAAAACTCCAGAAAAAGTCAATTTAAGAAAATAACACAAACTCTTTCCTCAAATACAATAGCCATTACTCAAGGCAAAAGAATCCAAACTGCCAGTACTTACACACAAAATAATCTCAAATGTAACCCTAATGCAGGTACATCTCGTTGTGCTGAAAGAAATGTACCTCCAGTTAAAACATGTTATAAATTATATACAGTCCAGAAACAAAAAAAAAAAAATGGTCTGACTCTTGAAGCTCCTTACAGAGCACGATTCACAACACAACAATTTAACAAAGGTTTTCAACCCAGTCTTATTTAAATAATATTATAGGAAGGTACTTCCGACTATGCAAAAAGCATGAAATTAATTTGAAAATAAGATCAAATTAATGCCTAAGAGTCATTATGTAAAGAAACGCGATACAATACGACAACCCCGATTATGACAATTCATCACAAGCATTCCGATAGCGCTGTGCTAACGTGCTTGCTCGCAGACTACAAAGTTCAGAGTTCGGATACTGTTGAGAAAGGAGTTTTTATAATTAATTAATAGTGGTTGTATTGCGAGTGTAACTACACCATCCAAGCTTTCATCGTCTTCCTTCTTGCCACTCATCAACTTGCATGCATCGATCTTGCATTGCTTCTCTGACATCATCACTCCGCGAGAGTTGAGGTTTTCCTCTCTTTCTTATTTTTTATGATTTCCAATTATATATTTTTGAAGGCCATCTCACTTCTGACATTCCTCTTAAGTGTCCATACCAGTTCAAACATTTGTCTTCAATAGTGTCTATTATATTAACCCATTTATGCCCAGATTGTTTTTTTTTTTTATTTTTGTTTCACATATCATATTGAGTCAGAGGGACGTTGTAAGCATGAGGAACTATGAAAATACTGATTTTGTTACTTCGGTAAAAATTTATGGGGTGGGTCGATAATGACCCACTAGGCACTTCCTCGAGAATTTGTTCATCATAATGTTTTGATGATTTCTTGTTGCATTTACGCTTTTGCGTAGTATGCAACTTCTTAAATTTAAAAGTAATGTATAAACAAATCATTACCATATTAAAAACGCATACGATTTTTTTTAAAATATTTATTGAATAATTTCCCTGAGAGCTACATTCACTTTCACATGTATTTAAATTCACAAATCTGAAAGGAAATCTTGTACTGGAAGAAATAAATAATTTGGAATACACAATAAATTATGGTACATGACATAAGGTCCACAACTGTGAAGTAACGGTTTGCGTGTCTGGCCGCCCGGGTTCGAATCCCAATTGGGGCAAGTTACCTGGTTGAGGTTTTTTCCGGGTTTTTCCCTCAACCCAATATGAGCAAATGCTGGGTAACTATCAGTGTTGGACCCCGGACACTTTTCATCGGCATTATCACCTTCATCTCATTCAGACACTAAATAACCTGAGATGTTGGTACAGCGTCGTAAAATAACCTACTAAAAATACATGACATAAGTCCTTCGTTCTACTCATGATATGGTGCACCTCTGACTTGCTTTTACATTGCCACAAATCTTGTATGCCGTCTTTGTTGTTGGGCTATAGTGCCCTCAGTGATCCTTCCTCCAGTGTTCTTTGAAGGTATCGAAGGAACAAACTCGTCTTCCACTCTTTGGAGAAGTGTCATATTTTAGGCTTGCGTTATTTCGTGGCCGAAGGCGAGTGCATCCAAAGACTTTCCATATGATCGACTGACTGAGAAGCCAAGCATTGTTCATGCACACATCTAATAACCACGAAAGCAATGGTATGTCCCATATTTTCCACGTATATCAGAAGTATGTACTCCACTCATATTGCAATTATATTTACAGAAAACCAAAGGCAGACGAACTTTGATTTCCTCTTCTTGTAAAGGGGCTACTTCATGTTCGTTAGACGTGATGCTCACCTTTATTTCTTTCTCGCTTTATTCTACGTGTCGGTGGTGGGGAATTCTCAGTTTCATTGCTGATAAGATCTGAATCTTTTCTAATATCGGTGCCCCTTCCTCATTATAAGGCTGACCAATGACTGGTAGCTCTGTCACTAACTCTGCAGTGGCTTGTAGTTGAGCTCGGTTGGAGTCCTTGCAATCTTCATCTCCAGAATCAGCATCCGTTATCCTCAGGCAGACCAATGAATATATCTGCCCCGTATTTTGGGATTTTGGAAGATCAGATCTCTCCAACTATTCTAGAATTTAGATTACTGTCAGACCAGTGAGTCTGAAAAGAGGGAATACTTATGATTATGGAAATTGTTATGAAGGATCTCAGTATCCAGATGGGGCCAGTAGAAAACTCTCATGAAAATAATAAAAAGACAAAACGGGGTCATTCTGATTGTTATTTACACCCGACTCTCATAGGTGTCGCTAGTGACGAGAATTATGACCTACTTAGTTCGTCAAAGACTACCCAGAGTGCATCCCAAGCTGTGAGATATAACATTACACAAATAAAACAATGTTGTAAACGAAACCGGTAATAAGCCTGAGATATTATGAGAAATGCTATCAGAATTATCATTCCCAAAAGCGCTCCTCATCCTTCCACAAACTTCTATTGAGGTAGTTGTTCGTAAAAACATCACTCAAAGAAAAATAATAAGAAAACAAAATGATTCCATAATGAAAAGCTATGTGAAAGGTAATCCTCGAATAAGTGCTTAGTGGGTCGTTATCGACCACACTAAATTCTAAGCCCTACTGTACAGGAAATAGCGTAAATATTGACAAAAACATACAAGATACATATTCTCCTGAATCTTGGCAGGAAACACTGATTGTTAATAAAGTTCACGGATTGGACAGAGTTTTTACTGATTTTTTCTTCTCCAAAGCAGACGGTAGTTGCGTCATATTTATTCGGCAAGTTCCCGCGCAATAACGACGTGGTCTGTTGGTTCCCCGCATGTTCCACAAGTGCATTGTACCTTTGTGCATCTAAGAAAAGTAGACACGTTGTGTTGCCTAGACTAATTCGCGTGGAAAATAATTTTAATCAATGGGTCGAAAATGACCCACCTGGGCATAAATGGGTTAATATTGATACTCCCATTCTCTGTCATATCTCATTTGTATTTTTTTCTGATCTTACCATATGACAGCTATGCCTCCAAAAATTCTTCTCCAATACTTTTAATTTACTTCCATTTCTTTTCGAAATCTCTCATATCTTCGCACTGTCTACAGAGTTATACTGTCTATAATATATTTAAAGGGTACACGGAAAGAACAATCAAAGTCATATTTTTAAAGTTTTGAGTAAATGACATTTTTAACTTTAAAATGCTAAATGATTGATTAAATGGTACACTTACTAGAGTTAAATTATGTAACCTCGTGTGGCTTACAGCTGTTTCGGTGCATCCTTCACACCATCATCAGAGCCTACTAGATCCCAGCGTCATCTCGACATCGCTGCCTGTTGTAGGGGTGCGTTTGCATGTTGAAAAGTGTTGAAAAGTGGAGTCGAATAGTGTGTGTGTGTGTGTGTTCTGAAATTCACTCCACTTTTCAACACGCAAACGCACCCCTACAACAGGCAGCGATGTCGAGATGACGCCGGGATTTAGTAGGCTCTGATGATGGTGTGAAGGATGCACCGAAACAGCTCTAAGCCACACGAGGTTACATAATGTAACACTAGTAAGTTTACCATTTAATCAATCATTTATATTTAAGTGTTAAAAGTAGTGTACGCAAGATTCAAGATGGATATAAAATGCTGCCGTTTTTTTAAATTAATATTAGAAAAAGTTATTTTAATGTAGAAATGTTACACTGGTTTCTGCCCTAAATTTACGAACAAAAATTTGACTGTAAACCAGTTTTTGTTGCTTAATTTTTCAACAATGCTCGTTAATTTACATTTTACAATGATATAACAATCAAAGTCTGAGAAACAAAGAAAGAATAACAATAAAACTATAATGATTCACGATGTTAATAAGTCATTTTTGTGTCAAGTACAACACTAGCATTTTGTTTAAAACTTTAAAGTTCTTTAAAATATGACGATCGAATTATTGAATAGTGTAATCTAGTAAATAAATGGGTCTAGTGCAAGGTTTTTGTAATTGCCTTTTATTGCGTATTTTAACTATTTATAATGCCTTTTTGCCTGCCTATTTTAGCTATTTTTGATGCGTTTTTGCCTGCCTATTTTAATGATTCATAATGTCTAAACTTCCGGTCTTTGCAACACAATATTTTTTGCTGCACTTTCACAATAGTTGAATTAATCATCATTATCACAACAGCCGAATTAATCATCATAATCACAATAGCTGAATTAATCATCATAATCTCTATAGTGTGAATTAATCATGATCCCAGTAGTTGAATTCATCATCATAATCACAATAGTTGAATTAATGATTATAATTACAATAGTTGAATTAATAATCATAATCACAATCACAATAGTTGAATTAATCTTCATGATCACAATCACATTGGTTGAATTAAACATCATAATCGCAATAGTTGAATTAATCATCATAAACATAATAGTTGAATTAATCATAATCACAATAGTTGAATTCATCATCATAATCACAATAGTTGATTTAATCATCATAATCAAAATAGTTGAATTAATTATCACAATCGTTCACAATCAAAATAGTTGAATTCATCAGCATAATCACAACAGTTGAATTAATCATCATAGCCACAATAGTTCAATTAATCTCCATAATCACAATAGTTGAATTAATCATCATAATCAAAGTTTTGAGAAACGAGGGAAAAGTAATCAAATTCTGACATAACAATAATAGCCTATGTAAACTATAATGAATGCATAATGTTATTAACACATTATTTCTTGCTAAGTAGCCTACTCTTTCGCAATGGTTGAATTAATCATCATAATCACAATAACTGAATAAATTACCATACTTTCAGAGCATAAAAGAATCATGTCCTGACAGTCTTTGCAATGGTGCAGATCTTTACAATCACACTCACCTTTAATGGTTAGTTAACTATACATAAAAAATTTAAGTCTAATTTTCTGAAAACTTTTTTTTTTCTGACTTCATTCCCTTGTGCTTTGAGGGCCCCATTTCTTGCTCCTCTTTCACAATAATTGAATTAATCATCACCTTCGATGCTGGGTTGTGTCTTGATGTTCTTATAGAATGCTTTAGGTAACGGACCAGAGAATTGACTTACATAACACTTTAAGATCATTGACCTTTGTCACCGATACTGGGAGATAAGTATGATAGCTTATTTCCGGCTCTGGATCACTTTCAGAGGATGGAATGTTCTGCTTTCTGTCAACAATAATGTGTGACACCCAGGCTGCGTTGTATGCACATTCTCTCGTAATGGAGCGAGTATTCTTCTTTCCAATAAACACCTCTGTTATTGGACGTGTTGTAAATGGCGATTTCTTCTTATAATGAAATTCCAGATTGATTCATTGATTCATTGTTTGTCTCTAGAACCTAATTGTCTTGAGAACCTAACAGGTTAAACTGTATTAGGGTAAGGTTGCTATCAATGGGCCGGCTCGATTTCTCCATAGGTATTGACAATAGGTACACTCTGGTGGCTGTTTAGTGTACTTCGGGTTTGCCAAAGTGTCTCCATATTAGTTGTGAGTTACTCGACGCAGACACAAAGCAGCAGTGAAAGAAGATAAGATTTTCATGTTTTTCTTTTAATTAACTAGTGTAATGAAGGAAGCATTTCTGTCAAATATTAATCCTGTATAAATTTCTACATACAGTGTCTGAAAGTACGAGGAATTCTCGTTATTTAGTCATATTTCCATAAAAATTTAGCTTCTATGAACGGATACAGAGTCATGTTAAATGATGCAGTGCTAGGTGCCTTCAATGTAGAGATGGGTAAAAAATAACACAACAGTTATTTTGGAACTGTTCCGGTCTCGGAACTGTTGCAAAAATGAACAGTAGGTCGGAACCTCCTGTTCCGAAATAACAGTGTTCCGACTCCGAGCTGCTCACTTGCCAACTGTTGCGGGCTCGCAGTACCGCGTGGCACAAGGTATGTTCCGACTCCCTCGGAACTGTTGCAAAAATGAACAGTAGGTCGGAACCTCCTGTTCCGAAATAACAGTGTTCCGACTCCGAGCTGCTCACTTGCCCAGCTGTTGCGGGCTCGCAGTACCGCGTTGCACAAGGTATGTTCCGACTCCGAGATAACAGTCGGAACGTCGGAGCTTGTTCCGATGAACCAACGACAGCTGCAGTTACACTGTACTTGAAACTCTCACGTGGTTGGAGGGGGGCGCATGGACATTGAAATCCTTGCGGTGGCGCGAACTTTAATATCAACATTTGTAAGACTGGCCAATCATCTGTAATGTTATAGTAAGTATTCAATAATCTGTAATATAGATTCCCGCTTTATGGTTTATTTCACCATTAGTTGACTAATTCTGTTTTATAAACATTCTACAAAGTCATAAAGTACGCATACTATTATTAATTCATTGATCAGCTGATTCTATACAAAGGTTAAAGTCGTAAATGGTAATGAGTGGTTTAGTTACAATGTCTGTATGTCGTTTGTTGAGGTTAAGTCTGACAAGCACAAGTTTTTGTGCTATCTTCTCTGTTATCAAAGAACGACAAAAATGTTGTAGCATTATTTGTTGGAAACTACCCATATAAGTACTGACTTGGAGAGCGAGGTTTAATGCGAAGTTTAAATTACACTTTGGTAAAGATGCGATTCCAACATTTTACTAACCCACTGCGGGGTTTCCAGGTTTCAGTACTGCCAATATATATCTTTTTTATTTATGAAATTGTAATATGTATTATTATTATTATTATTATTATTATTATTATTATTATTATAACTGTGCATTAAGAAAAGTAAAAATAAAAATTAATGATTTGTTTTTTTTATTATGTAATAGAGAGAACAGAAATTACATACCATATGTTTTAAATGTTATGTTATTTTTTTTTAGTTGGCTACCATGTCTTTATAACTTCATGTACGAAAACAAAGTGTTGTATTCTGTCCTTGTAGTCAACAGCTGTGTAATTACTAACATTAAGCTTTTGAGTTCTGTCCGCATGCACAGCAATTTTCCAAAATCGATTCGAATGTGCATTGCAGTGCCATCTATAGATAAGAATGTGTACTATGTCATGCCTATGAGTGCTCCAGTGTGAGCTGCATGGTGTTATTTGTCTATGGTGAAGAGGGAGGGTACTGTACCGTTCGTTTGAACGACTCAACGACTCCGACTCATCACCACTGGTGACTGTTATTTCGGAACTGTTATTTGGAACATAGTATTTTTTCGGAACCGGAACCGTCGGAACTGTTCCGGGAAAAGAACAACTTCGCCCATCACTACTTCAATGAGCCACTCCGAGTTGCTATGCATGGGCTAGTGGCCCAATGATGGAAACCATGACTACTGTTTCGAATTAGTTAACGAAGAGCCGTGCTAGCTGATTTAATACCTGTATAATGTAAACGAATGATTAGTTATACATGCATATATTATAAATATGTATGTTTTCTTTCCTAGATGCCATCAAAAATGAAATATAGTCGGTGGCAGGAAGATGATATGAGTTGTGCTTTAGCTGCAGTACGAAATGGTGACATGGGTGTCAATGAGGCTGCCAGAACATATAGTGTGCCTAGGGTAGCATTACAAAGACATTTAGCGGGCAAGAATTGTTTTCCTGTTGAACATAAAAAAATTATAGATAGCATAGCTGATCTTCCCACAGAAGTGGAAAATGAACTTAATGCTTATGTTCTCAAACTTGAGGAATTTATTATGGTTTTACACCAAGGGAATTGCGCTTGCTAGCTTTTGATATAGCCGAAAGGAACGAAATCCCTCGTATATTCAGTAAAGAAAAGAGAATTGTCGGAAAGAAATTGTATTATACATTTATGAGGAGACATCCCGAACTTAACTTGCGTCAACCAGAGTCGACCTCTTTTGCTCGAGCTAAGGGGTTTAATAAAGAAAAAGTAAGTTACTTTTTTGATACCTTGCAGAAAATTGTTGACGAAAACCAGCTCGATTCAACGGAAGTATCCAACGTTGATGAGACTGGTTTATCAACTGTGTACAAGAAACCTAGAAAGATGCTTGCTTTCAAAGGTAAAAGGGCAGTAGGTTTGACAGCCAGCGGCGACAGAGATTTCTCTACTAATCCAGTTTGCAGCACAAGTGTTGCATGTCAGTATGTTCCACTGATCATCTACAAACGTTCGCGTTCTGCGAAAGGATTAGAAGATGGAGCTCCACCGGGAACAATTTGTGCTTATTATCCTGAAAGTGGATACATTAACAAAGATGTATTTGTGAGGTGGTTAAGGCATTTCATCGACACT
This sequence comes from Periplaneta americana, assembly GCF_040183065.1. Lineage (NCBI taxonomy): Eukaryota > Metazoa > Arthropoda > Insecta > Blattodea > Blattidae > Periplaneta > Periplaneta americana. The sequence continues at coordinate 82,654,860 of NC_091119.1, forward strand.
GTCCGTTCTTCAAAAGAAGGAGAAGTCTTGCTTCTTCTCGATGGACATTCAACTCACACCAGAAATCTCGATGCTCCAGATATTGCTCGAGAGAATGGAGTCATCATGCTGGCACTTTCAGGACACACTACTCTTAGGTCGCAGTCACTGGATGTGTCGTTTGTTAAGCATTTGAGTAAGCAAACCTGAAGTTGTTCGCGTAGGCTTCCGCGGCTGGTGTACATGGTGTGTGGATAAGCTTCAGGGCTTCTACCTCATTGTCTTGGTGTTATTGGCTGACGTTTCGACCGCTGTATTGTGGTCATCTTCAGACCAGTTGTTGGATAAAGAAATAAGTCTGCCAGCTCGTATATATATAGTAGTATAGGTCGTAGGTTCTCCTTCTCTACGACCCATACTTAGGAACGAGATACCAGGTATCCACATGTACGCGGCGCCCCCCCCCTTCATCCGGACATCGGGCACGGTATCAAGGTCATTCTTTAGGACCTTATGAGGGCCAGTATCTAATATGAATACTCCCCTTCATACAGACCTCAACCGGATTGGACAACGTAGGACCAATCAGATGCCAGAAGGTGAACCTACGACTTATCACCGCAAGTACTCCCCCCATCGAGACTACTATATATACACGAGCTGGCAGACTATTTCCTTATCCAACAACTGCTCTGAAGATGGCCACAACACAGTGGTCGAAACGTCAGCCAAGACAACGCGGTAGAAGCCCTGAAGCTTATCCATACACCAAACCTGAAGTTGTTATCCAATTTCATATACTACGACTGTTTGGTAAAGCGTATGGAATGGCGGCAACAATATGGACTGCAGTGAATGGATTTACAAAAACAGGAGTTTGGACAGTCAACAGGGATATGTTCCAAGATTTCCATTTTGTGGCAGCGATGGAGTTTGAAACAGATGATGTTCCCGTTAATGAAGCTTCTACAATTGGACCTTTCAATGAGGAAATTCCCGAACCAAATAGGCCTAACACCGTGAATCCAGAAGAAGGAGCAATAGCATCTGGAAGTCAAGATAGTTTTGAATCTCTTGCAGCTGATGCAGCAACATTGGCACCAAAATTGCAAGTTTCCTTGGGTGAAATCTTCTCCTATACCAAACAAAATTTCTCTCGGAAGAATTGCAAATAAAGCTCAGAAAATTATAGTGATCACGAGTAGTCCGTACAAACAGAGACTGGAAGAGGTAAAAAGCAAACAACTAAAAGGAGACGTCTTGAAAATTTTGCACCGGAGAAGTCAGCTCAAACCAAACTCTCGTTTTCTTCAAATAGTTCAACGAGGAGTAATTCTAAGAAGGAGTCATGGTATTGTTTATCTGTTGCAATTGCATAAAAGAAGATATGATTCACTGTCTGTCACGTAACGAGTGGGTTCATGAGAATTGTGCTGCTGTTTCAAAGGAGCCAAAGTGTTCTATTGCGAAAACTGTGACTAAAGTTTGACAACGTTTTATAAAAGTTTCGTTTTGTCTCATCTTAGCTGCTATAAAGAAAACTGAATTCATGGTTTCCATTGCACTTTCTTTTTCAAGTTTTTCAGTTTTTTATTTGGTCAGCCAAAGAGAGAAGAAGGCTAGAGTTTAATTGGCTTAACAATAAGTAATGGTATTTATAGTCTAATACTTCAATTGTCTTGATATGTTTTGTTTTTAGTGTATATAAATTGTTGTTTTGTTTGATTAGCTCTTAAAATTTCGTTATTTTGAAATGTTTTAGTGCTGTTTAATCATGCTATAGAACAAATAAGACCTAAAGTGTTTTCTTTTTATTTCTGTAAGTTCGTAAATAATTTGAGATATAAATGCTGCAGGTCTTAGCCTGATTACAAACTGACAATGATGTATTTCGTTTTCTCGTGTTAATGAAATATCTGAAGGTTTTTTAAGTGCCCTAGTGGTCTTGCTTACGTTCGAATACACGTTCTGTGGTTCCACATGCCAACACACTACTCATATTAATGCCAAAGATATTGTGTATTGGCATTTATTTAGATGTGGGTTGTTATTTAACAATATTATTCTGCAGCCCATTCATGGAAACTACCTGGCCCAACAAAGGAAACGAGTTTCCTTCATTGAGCCGATGGTGCTTACTTTTACTTTCCAAATATTTCATTAACAGCGGATACTTATAACTTCTATTTGTAGCGTAGTGAAATACAAAAGATAATATTTAAGTTTGCTTGAAAAAGGAAATAAATATTATTTTATCCGAGGATATTATATAAGATTTATTTTAAATGGCCCATTGATAGCAACCTTACCCTAATATACTTCTTCGTTCTGCTTGTGTAACATTTTCGAAACATTTCAAGTGTCGACAATTACATTCTCACCTTCTATATGACTCATGCCACGGATCTTCTTATTAGTATAAGATAATCTGCCAATTCTTGGTTTCTTCTTCACATTTTTGGACATATCACACTCACTATGACTTACTTCTATGATTTCCTATTACAGACTGAACATCAACAATGCAGTGCTATAAATTATTTATTAATTTATTCACAACAATGGTCTTGGTTATGGCACATCTGTAGGCCTACTGTAAAGGAAAGGAATTAATATCGCTACTTTGCAGCTGCATTTGGACTTTGATTGTTCATTCCTTGAACCAATGGACTTTGATTGTTCTTCACAAGGACTCTAAATTTTGACGCCTTTTAAAAGTGGACTACGATTGATTTTTTCATGTATAAACAAGTCAAAACGGTAGCCCAGAACCCCTTTTACAATATGCCACCAAAATCTAATTTTTTGAATTTTTGGACTTTGATTGTTCTTTCCGTGTATTCCCTTCATTTATATATTTTCCTCCTAATATCATTCCTAATGTTTTTGTTCCAAATAATTGAACGTAACTGTCTTACTACTACTCGCCCTTGACCAATTTGTTGTTTAGTTTCATCAACACTACCTCTTCGACAAGATATGGTAGTTCCTAAGTATTTATGGTTTTTACAGCATTTAACTGTAGAACCATCTTCCGTTATCAGAACTCTTCCTGTATCCTCTATCACCATGTATTCTCTTTTTTTAAATAATTGATTAAATGGCGATCTTACTCGTGTTAATTATGTAAGTACGTGTGGCTTACAGCTGTTTCGGTGATACTTGACACCATCCTCAGAGCCTACTAGATCTCGGCGCTATCTCAACTTCGCTGCCTGTTGTGTGGGTGCGTTCGTGTGATGAAGAGTTGTGTCAAATAGTGTGTGTGTTCTGAAATTGATCTGTGTGTTAAGAATTTGATTAGGGTGTGTTTTAGTGTGTCTGTATATTTCATATTGTTTTAGTGTGTTGAGTTTTTGGTTTTTGGATTGTATGTGTAGGATTTCCATGTCTATATTTGTTATTGTATGTGTGGTTAGCATTAGTTATGTGTTCGGCATATGTAGATGTATTGTGTCCTCTGGTTATTGCTTTAATGTGTTCTTTGTATCGAGTTTGGAATGATCTGCCTGTCTGTCCAATGTCAAGTAGCACCGAAACAGCTGTAAGCCACACATACTTACATAATCAATTATTTATATTCAAGTGTTAAAAGTAATGTACGAAAGATTCAACATGGATTATCAAGACAACTCTTTTTTTAATTTATAGTCAAGTCCCATTTTTAGATTTCTCATTTAGTTTCCTTAACATATAATAAACATTATTAATTAATTATGAAGGTTAATTTCGTTTACTATCATTCTATTATACTGCACGATTTATAAATAAATACTCATGTACTATTAAAAACAGTTGTCAATAAGCACTGGTAGTGAACAGACACAAGTTGAGCGCGGCTCTGACGTTGCAAGTAGAGAGGCATTTCCCTCAGGAAATGTTACAGAAGAAGATTCAATCCAAGAAAGTGAAAATGCATAGGAATGTTCAACAAGAAATATTAGCAGGGGCGAAAGAATTAGTATATCGGAATATAGGAGATCTATATAATGAAGGAAGAACAAATAATAATGAATCAAGTGACTACAGATGGGAGATTGAAAGGGCCAAGTTAAACATAGAGGGATACAGTGAGAAGATGAATTGCTGAGACAAGAAATAGAACAAATGAAGAGGAAAATTAAGCAGTATGAAATAAATCAAAGAAGAAGGACATTGTTATTCTTCGGAGTAGAGGAAAAGAGACGTGAATTCACAATAGAAACTGGGGAGGCAGTACGCAGAGTATGCTACGAGATCTTGAAGCTGGAGATAAGAGCAGAAGACATCGAGGAGACTTTTAGAATCGAATTAGGATGTAAAAGGCCTATTGTAATAAGATTCTCAAATATAGTAACCAAAGAAAAAATATTAAGGAACTTACGCAGAGTGCGAGGAACTGGAATGAAAATTGAAAAAGACCTGAGCTAAGAGATCCAATGTAAAAGGAAGCTACTACTCCCTTTCATGAAGGTGGCAAGAGCGAATGGACACTTTGCAAAATTATATGAAGACAAATTAAAAATCAATGGGAAATTCTATGACGTAGAATTCTGTAAGGCAAATGAAGATCATCCAATATTTGGATTAGTACGAAGAAGCGAGAACATCAATATGCAAAAAAGCAGAGGAGATCTGAAGACACGAGGTCACAAGGTACGAACGGGCAAACTGATGGAAGTACAATCGTGAGGAAGGAGAATGGTCAAGAGAAAAATAAAATGAAGTTATCGCATAAACTGGAAAGTAGGGAAATTGAAGTAAATCATTGGCATTGATTAATACCGACCAGCCCAACAAAACAGATGTTAAGGAAAGATCGGAATTCGAACCGAGACAAAATATATGTGACAGGTGATGGACAGTCTGCTCAATCAGCAATAGTGGTGGAAAGTGACAAGATCGTTGACTAGATACGTGTAGACGACAGAGAATTAGCTGAATTGCAGATCACGCCGGAGGAAGCGAGACAGAACCAAGAACTGCTGAGATTAAGAATACAGAAGAAGAAAACATATGTGAAGAAATCAGATAAGAGCGGCTTAAGTACCACAATGGCAATGAAGTTTATTGACACGAGTAAAAATTCAAGTGACTTGGGAAGTGATTTGACCAGATTAGTGGGAAGGAAGATCAGTGCTGAGAGTAGAAGTGAAAGTGTTTCTGTGAGTGCAAGAGCTGAAATGTTGAGAAGTGAAGTGAAGAATAAGAATGAGGAGTTTATAACAGAAAATGGTGAAGTGGATGTTTCTGGTCCTAAGACGGCTAAGGAAGAGATGACTAAGTACTTAATAAATAAATTGAAATATGAATTAGAGGAGTGTAATAGGAATTTAGATAAGACGATAGAGGTAATAAAACAGGTAAGGAGTAGGGTGGTGGAGGCTAGATAGGATGGCGAAGTATAATATGTAGAAAATTAGTGAGATCGGAAAATGAATGGTACACATGAAACAGACATAATAACGAGCATATTGGACCTCGTATTATTAGAAACAGTGTGTGAACTGAAAATCAAGAACAGAGTGATAAAAGTGTCAATTTTGAATGAATTAGAAAAGTGTAATAGGAAGTTAAGTAAAACGATAGAGATAATGAAAATAGGGGAGGAGTATGGCGGGGGAGGCTAGCTAGGATAGTGAAGTATAATATGCAGGAAATTAGTGAGATCTAAAAATGAAATGTACACAAGAAACAGACATAATAACGAACATATTGGACAATGGTGTAGTATGTTTTAGTAACGAGTATTATTGGAAACAGTGTGTATTCGATATAAGTGTACTGAAAATCAAGAACAAAGTCGTAAAAGTGTGAATTTTGAATGATCTAAATTAAGTTGTTAGGTTTTTAAGTTTGGAATATTGATCAATTTAAATGGGGTCTAAAGGCAAATTATAAGAGCGTCTATGAAAGGTATATCTGTAATGAATATAATTGTGGAACCGGATACAAAAATTGTGAGGTCCACATTACATGGATGTAAATGTTGACATCAAATACATATATATATGTATGTATATATATATATATATATATATATATATATATATATATATATATATAGAGAGAGAGAGAGAGAGAGAGAGAGCAATTCCACTTTTAACTGACTGACATTTACAATGCACTTTGACAGCAAAATATCTGTCTAAATTCTATAATGGGTTGAAATTAAACTGTCACCGCAGGATTTGATAGATGAAAGTGTACACTTAAAGATCATATAAAAATAAACGTCTTTAATAGAAAAAGTATACTATTTATTCACGTCCAAAGTGTGTGTAACTGACTGACATAAATGTCAACTCTCTCTTCGGGTGAACATGGTTCTCCACAGATTTCTCTGAATTGTCATTCCTGATACAATTTTGCAAAATATAGTTGGAAAGGAAATTGTAATCTTCAGTTTAAGTTGAAAACGACCTCCAAACCACGATTAGTAATGGAGTTATGGGCGAAAAAGTGATGTGTAACTGACTGACCTCATTCTGTAACTCTCTCATTTTTAAAATAAAGTTGCACTTACGGAACCGTAAATAGTACAAAATAATATGAAACTTGATAAGTAGTAAATTAACATAACGATTAATTTAAATGAATAATACTGTATGTTTTCCAGAATACAAAAATTAGTTTGATTAACCATGCATCTGAAATGACACAAATTAATGCAGATACAAGTATTACATAGGCCTACTTAATAACATATATAGTTCTTTCTCTGTGATTAAATACTGTGTATACAAGCCATATACATTGGTGTTTAATTTTAGGACTATAAGAGTGTCACAGCAACCTTGACAGCGCTTGTCACTCTGAGCTAAAGTTTATTTCTATATATAATATATGTTATGTTATAATTATTAGCAAAATAATAAATAAATAAATAAATAAATAAATAAATAAATAAATAAATAAATACATAAATAAATAAATATGGCATCAACTCCCCAGCGTAAGACAGTATGTTATGTTATTCAAGCGCGTTCCTAATAATCTGGTACTGACCTCCTTATCGATTACGATAAGGTAACGCAGATCACAGTTTATATTTCCCATGCCTATGGCTGTTATATACAGTGCCGGAAAAATTAATAGCAACTCCGTTATTTTTTCCTCCAGATTAAGTTATGTCATGTTTTAATGTAACAGGTGTTTAGAAAATAATACAATCTATATATTTTCTAAAAGCTTGTTTTATTTCCTTTCTTATGGTATGTAACAAATTCTTTTATGGCTGTTTATATGGCAATCTGTGTAGCGTTTGTTAATTGAAAGCAAAATACCAAAATTTTGCATTTTATGGGTTAGTGTGAATTGTGCTGCCAGATGGCAGTAAATGGCACGAAATGCTTTTGCTAGTTTTATTCATTGTCCACAGATGTTTCTGTAGTGCATACAGTTGCTAATGTCTACCTTCTGTACCTTCTTGTCTGTTAATAATCCCTATGAATGTTCACAGGAATTTTTCGTGATTACCTGTTGTGTTTTTGCGTTTGAAAGAGTTTGTTTGACAAATTCTAATTCAAAAACGCGTAAAAAATATGATATAACACCAAGAAAGGCTACACAGATAGTGATATTAAGTAAATGTGGCAAAACTAATAGTGCGATAGCTCAAATTGTAGGGGTAAATAAAAGTACAATTGGGAGATAGTTGGCTAAGTTTCGAGAGAGGGGTGCTGTTATGAGTAGTAGAACGCGAAAATGTGGCAGAAAACTGAAAACTTCACCCAGATCCGACAATGCTTTGCGTCGTTTATGTTTGGAAGACAGATTTGCTAACTCGTAAGAGCTTACGGAAAATTGAAAGGAAACTTCTGGGGTTAATATCTGTTCTAGAACTGTAAGGAAAATATTGCGAAAATTTGATTTGGTGTCCAAGAAGCCAGTGAAGAAACCAATGCTCACCAAACAACGTATTAAGCTTTTACAGGGGCTAAAGAACATCAGCACTGGCCAGCTGAGCAATGACGTAAAGTTCTCTTCAGTGACAAATCTAAAATCAACATTGTTGGAAGTGATGGGGTTGTACAGTGTTTCGGAAGGCAAGTGAAACACTGAATCCACTGCATGTACTGTAAAACTGTGAAGTTTTCTACTAGTGTTATGCTTTGGGAAGTGTTTCTCATAAAATGGTGTTGGGAATATCGATGTCCTGGAATCTAGCGTCAATGGAGAGAAGTACAAGAAGATTTTGGAGAAGATGTTACCATCAGTAAGGGATTTGTTTGCAGGACAACCATTCACTTTTCAGGACGATTCAGCACCCTGCCATCGTGCAAAAATGGTTAAAGAGTTCCTACGTGAGCAAGAATATGTCACAGCACTGTATTGGCCTGGCAATTCAACAGAAGTAAATCCTATTGAATATTAGTAGATGATTTTGAAGAATAAAATAAGAGAAAGGAAGCCCTGAACAAAAGTGCAATTGATTGAGACCATTGTGAGCATCTGGTAGCATGCAATGTCCATGGAAACTCTCCAAAGACTAGTAGAGTGCATGCCAAAAAGGTATCAAGAAGTTGTGAGGTCAAAAGGTTATCCCACCAAGTACTAGAGCCGAGATAAGAAACTAATACATGAAGTGCAAAATTTTGGTCATGTGCTTTTAAATCACAAATGCTACACAGATTACCATGTAAACAGACAAAAATGAAGTTATTACATACCATTAGAAAGGAAATAAAACAAGCTTTTAGAAAATATATAGATTGTATTATTTTCTAAACACCTGTCACATTAAAACATGATATAACTTAATCCGAAGGTAAAAATAACCGAGTTGCTATTAATTTTTCCGGCACTGTATTATGTTCATAATAATAGATTAGAAAGTTGAATTCTACTTTTAGATTGAATTTGAACCATTGGAATTAAATGCGTAGAAGCACTCGACGGCACTCATTGACTCACTTATTTAGTCTAACAAGTATATACTGCAGGAACACTGTCAATGTCACTTGTTATCTGAACAAACTTTAGTTTCTTTTCACACACGGAATCTGTGGATCTTTCGCACTCATTGTTCACAAGACAGCTGTGCATATTCTATGACATAGGGATCTAACACTTTCACGTAATGAACTCTATGAGTTGCCGGAATAGATGCAAGATTTTCAAATCGTTTTTCGAGATACTTCTTTCCTTCGTATATCTCAATCTGTGCTACCTCCTGAACAATAATTTGGATGCTTTTATTGCTCACAATGTTACAAAATTCTGTAGCGCTTTGTATCTTCTTCCCTGATTTCGCAGCCATCCATGTCATCCTTTTTACTTGGCCTCCAATCACATCCACGGCCCCTTTGCCATGATAAGACTGAAAGAAGTTCCATTCTATCTTAAATCCAAATATGCGAGTAAGCAATGTCACATTGCTCAATGTATACTTCTGTTTAAAATGATTCGCTGCTCTATCTGAAAATATTTTTACCACCTCAATGTTCGGAAAAATCGCCAAAATGTCCGAAAACACTTTTCGTAGACGAACATCCACTGCATATTTGTTATGTGCTATATAATCTGACACTAATGCAGACGATTTCTTCTGAACTTCCCTGTCACCTTCCTGTTTAAACCAGGCAACAGCAGTAAATATTGAGACCTACTTATTGCTCCGATGAGTTGCCTGACAGCTGAGAGAGCGATATGTCAGTCACTCACAATGCCGCTGCGGAAAACGAAATCACTTTAGAAGAAAATGTTCTAATACTTTTTTATTGGTCATGTAGTAATAACGCAGAATACCAAAGGAAATTTTAATCTGTCAATTATTGTGCTGTGTGGAAGAGTTTTTGAAAGTTTCTTGTGACAGACTGACCGTAACTTACAGTACAAATAACTATAATGATTTTAAGTTATTTAGGACCTTAGGATACCGGTACTTCAACTAATTTCATATTTACTTCAAGGAAAGACCAAAATATAGTGTACAAAAAAGACGGCTCGAAATAAAACAAATTTACATGTCAAAATTGTGACACGAAACATAAGTATCTATACGTGTTTTTTTTTAAGTGTTTGGAATATGACAAGATCTGCAGTAAGTTATAGACTAAAAGGAAGAGTATTTTAAACATTATCTTACGAAATAAGGCAATTTAAAGTATAAAGAAACATTTCTTCAACAAAAATAGTCCTACATCAATTTCAAGAAGTTCACCTCAGTATGAAATTTTCGTGGAAAAAAACACATACACACACGCACACGCACACGTAACCTCATAGCAAGATATACAAATGCATTCTCAAGATTCATTAAATCGATTGACTTCGACAAATTGCAGTAATACCACGAGTCGGATGAGATGCAAATGAATCATATATATTTTTAAGTCTGCAGAATTAGAATTTCAATATAAAAGAAAAACTCAATATCACACTTGTATATAAGTATTATGCAGTATATAGGTATATATCAAATGATAACTAATGTAAATATGTTTAAGATTTACTTTTACTTTTTTTGGGATTAGACATATATATAAAAAAGTAACAATATACCGGTACATCCATAAATTAGAGAAGGACTTAAAAAAAACACACTACCAACATTAAATAAATCAATCACCTATAGCTTCGAAAGAAAGTGAATAAACTTTAACCACCTCTGCTAAGATTGAAGATACAGCTAAAAGAAAACTAAAATATGTAATATTACCTTTGTAATGGGGCATGTTGTGGGAGGAAAAAAAAAAAAAAAACACACGCACGCACGTACACACACACACAATTTATAAGACCTAAAAATGCTCGAGATAAATTCGATGATTAATTCGATTCAGATATACTATACAGTTAATATACTAATAGAAGAATACATGTGGGTTATAAAACATAAAATGTTGATTAGCAAAGTCGTACTAAATGGCATGCAAGTACAAATGATTAAGTAGGCTAATATATCAAGATAATAAAAAAGAGAAAAAAAAAAGAAGAGAGAGAGAGAGGAGGAAAAAAATAACAACTTGGTCATTTAAGACTATTTAGAAACTTCTGCAAGAGTCTAGTTCTGTTCATTAAAAACATTTCTAAGTAGAGTGTGCTTAAAAGATTTTAGACTCTGACTGCTCCTGATTTCCTGTGACAAGGAATTCCAGGAACGAGCTGTGTGTATTGTGAAGGAAGCAGAGTAGAGAGATGTTTGATGGAATGGAAATGATAGAACAAGGTTATGCTGTGAACGTGTATCACGGTTGTGGTGGGATGCTAAAAGTGTGAAGCGAGGAACTAGGTAACTAGGTGTGGAATTATTTAAAATCTGATACAGCAGACAGAGTGAATGAACTGAACGTCTCTCCCGTAAACGAAGCCAAGATAATTGAAAGAAATACTCGGAGACATGATCATAGCGACGGCTGTTAAAAATGAAACAAACACAAGCATTATGAACATGCTGAAGCCTCAATGACAATTCAACACTACTGTAATATCACTATACAAAACGTCGCAATAATCAAAGTATGGCATCACCAGGGTCTGTATCAAGATCTGTTTCAGTTTAGAAGGAAAGAAATTTTTCAGTCTTTTCAGTGAATGCAAAATTCAGAAAGTTTTCTTACAGACATATTTTACCTGTGCATTCCAGCTGAGATTCGAGTCGAAATGGAAACCTAAGTTTTTAACCGTAGTACTGAATGGTATTATAGTATTATTTAAAGTCACTGGCAAAAGTGTATTAATGCTGATGGAAGATAGTAATCTTTGATGTCCTAGTAGAATTACTTGCGTTTTCCTGGGATTAAGGTTTAGCCCGCTTTTCTAGCCCAGCTGCTGATTAACGTAAGATCATGATTTAATTTTGATAGGCTATCATTGAGTAAGTGAGTATTCCCCCATAAGGATATACATAAATATACTTGGACTTCTCCAGATGGATTGACACACAACCAAATAGATCACATCTTGATAGATAAACGGAGACATACTAATATAGTAGATATTCGAACTTTCAGGGGTGCAGACTGTAATTCTGACCATTATTTGGTGATTGGAGAATTAAGAGAAAGATTATCAGTAGCCAAGCGAGTAGAGCAACAAGTTAATATTACTAAATTCAATATTTTGAAATTAAAGGACGAGGAAGCTAAGCAAAATTATCAGGTCGAAATTTCGAATAGGTTTGCCACTTTAGAAATTTCCGACGAAGTTGAGAAAGAATTAGATGTTAATAGCGTGTGGGGAAAATATCAGAGATAGTATCAAAATTGCAGCTGAGCAGAGCATATGTTATTATGAAACTATGAAAAAGAAACCGTGGTTTGATGAAGATTGTTGCATGGTAGTAGAAAGAAGGAAACAGGCAAAATTGAAATTCTTACAGGATCCAGTTGAGGAGAATAGAGACAATTATTTCAATGAAGGACGGGAAGCAATTCGTGCACTTAGGAATAAAAAGAGAGATTACTTGAAGGAAAAACAGAATGAGGTAGAAACAAATAGTAAGAATAAAAACATTCGAGATTTATATAAGGGTATTAAGGAATTTAAGAACGGATATCAGCCAAGGGTAAACGTGATCAAGGATGAGAATGGTGACTTGCTTGCAGACTCTCCATCAATCCTAAACAGATGGAAGAACTATTTTGCGCAACTACTAAATGTACATAGGCCAAATAGAAATGATCGGGACGAAATTGAAATACAAACTACTGAGCCATTTATACCTGAACCCACGCTTACAGAAGTCGAAATTGAGATAGAAAATCTGAAAAAGTACAAGTCTCCAGGTATTGATCAAATTCCAGCAGAATTAATACAAGAGGGTGGAAGTGCATTATATAGCGAAATTTATAAACTTGTACTTGCTATTTGGGAAAAAGAAATTGTACCAGAACAATAGAAGGAGTCCATAATTGTACCTATTTTTAAAAAGGAGGACAAAACCAACTGTGGTAACTTTCGAGGAATATTGCTTTTGTTGACGTCGTACAAAATTTTGTCCAATATTCTTTTGAGAAGATTAACTCCGTACGCAGATGAAATTATTGGGGATCATCAGTGCGGTTTTCGACGTAATAGATCGACTATTGTTCAGATTTGTTGTATTCGACAGATAATGGAGAAAAAATGGGAGTATAAGGGTACAGTACATCAGTTATTCATAGATTTCAAAAAGGCATATGACTCGGTTAAGAGGGAAGTATTATATGATATTCTTATTGAATTTGGTATTCCCAAGAAACTAGTTCGATTAATTAAAATGTGTCTCAGTGAAACATACAGCAGAGTCCTTATAGGTCGGTTTCTATCTGATGTTTTTCCAATTCACTGTGGGCTAAAGCAGGGAGAGGCACTATCACCTTTACTTTTCAACTTCGCTCTAGAATATGCCATTAGGAAAGTTCAGGATAACAGGCAGGGTTTGGAACTGAACAGGTTACATCAGCTTCTTGTCTCTGCGGATGACGTAAATATGTTAGGAGAAAATCCACAAACGATTAGGGAAAACACGGAAATTTTACTTGAAGCAAGTAAAGCGATCGCTTTGGAAGTAAATCCCGAAAAGACAAAGTATATGATTATGTCTCGTGACCAGAATATTGTACGAAATGGAAATATAAAAATTGGAGATTTATCCTTTGAAGAGGTGGAAAAATTCAAATACCTTGGAGCAACAGTAACAAATATAAATGACACTCGGGAGGAAATTAAACACAGAATAAATATGGGAAATACGTGTTATTATTCGGTTGAGAAGCTCTTATCATCCAGTTTGCTGTCCAAAAATCTGAAAGTTAGAATTTATAAAACAGTTACATTATCGGTTGTTCTGTATGGTTGTGAAACTTGGACTCTCACTCTGAGAGAGGAACATAGGTTAAGGGTGTTTGAGAATAAGGTGCTTAGGAAAATATTTGGGGCTAAGTGGGATGAAGTTACAGGAGAATGGAGAAAGTTACAGAACGCAGAACTGCACGCATTGTATTCTTCACCTGACATAATTAGGAACATTAAATCCAGACGTTTGAGATGGGCAGGGCATGTAGCACGTATGGGCGAATCTAGAAATGCATATAGAGTGTTAGTTGGGAGAACGGAGGGAAAAAGACCTTTAGGGAGGCCGAGACGTAGATGGGAGGATAATATTAAAATGGATTTGAGGGAGATGGGATATGATGATAGAGACTGGATTAATCTTGCACAGGATAGGGACCGATGGCTGGCTTATGTGAGGGCGGCAATGAACCTTCGGGTTCCTTAAAAGCCATTTGTAAGTAAGTATCAATAAGTGAGTTTGGTCGTGAATGTGTATATATATATATATATATATATATATATATATATCTGAAGATCATCTGCATAGAGATGATGCTGACAATGTTTAAGGGCAGTAGAAATGTCGTTCAAGTAAATAGCGAAAATTAGAGGCCCTAGTACAGATCCTTGAGGGATTCCTACCTTCACGTCTCGCCATGAAGAAACCCGAGTATTGTGAGACACACATTGATGGCGATCGCGAAGGTAAGACTCCATCCACATGATTGCCGTGTCTGACAAATGCAACATTTTCAGCTTTGCAATAAGAATATCAATGTCGATAGTTTCAAATGCTCGAGAAAAGTCCAGTAGTGATAGTACGGTCACTTCGCGTCTGTCCATAGCTTCACGAGCATCTTCAGTGATCTTAAGTAGGGCAGTAGATTTTCTATGATTTGGTCTGGCCGGACTGGAGTGGGTCAAGGAGATTATACGAGTCCAGGTAGTCGTTGAGATGCCTGTGGACTATACGTTCTAGTACTTTAGATAATGTCGGAAGAATACTTATTGGTCTGTAGTCGCTAGGAGTGGTAGGCAGAGTGACTTCAGGGAGGGGTCGAACAAGAGCATATTTCCTTTGCACAGGGTAGGAGGATGTGATAAGTGAAGCGTTGAAGATATGTGTGTAAGAGTTGGAAGAATAATGTCGATTATTTTACTAAGCATTGTTGTGGTAATACCGTCGGTGCCATGTGCTTTTGTTTTGATTCGTTTTAAAGATTTGATTATGTCTGTAGGAGATATGTCACACAGAAAAAATTTCTCGCGTATAGGTGGAGGTCGGGATGTGTGTTCGTCTATAACTTGTTGTTTTGTGACTTTGTCAGGACAAATGGGTGGTGACGAAGTATAATGGTCATTTAGTTCGTCGAGTGAAATGTTAATAGTCTCAGTCTGTGGTTTTAGTTTACCTAGGCCCATTGTTCGTAAGTTTTTTCCATAAGTTCTTTGCTGTGGTGTCAGGTTCGATAAGTCTGTGGCTATACTAGATTTTGGCATTACGTATTATTTGCGTCGTTCTGTTTCTCAGGCTTTTGTAATACTGCCAGTTATTAGCGGTTTTATGACGCTTATAATTACGAAAAGCCGCATCCCTTCTCGCCATTAGTTCCCTTATTGTGTCGGTCATCCACGGGGCAGGAGGTCTGGATACTCGTCTAGTCTTTACGGGTGCGTGTTTGTCGTATAGTTGTAGTATCATATCATTGAAATCTTCCACTTTCACGTCAACGGTATGTAAGTTCCAAACATAATTCCAAGGCATTTCTAAAGCGTCAGCTGTAAGTTTAGTTTCGTCAATGTTATTCATGTCCCTGTAAGATATTATCTTGGATATCCGTTTAGGACACTGAAGCGAGTATTCTACGTAAATTAAGTCATGAGTTGAGATACCGGGCACTGGTAGTTGTCCGTGTCTTAGGACTCTCTGGGGGTGAGTGGTCACAATTAGTTCAAGTAGCGTCTCAGTAGAAGCAGTATGATGTGTTGGTAGGAGGGGTAGTATTGTCATGTTACAGGAATTAAACATTGATTTAAGCTTAATTACATCTGCTGAATTAGTAGAGAGAAGGTCAGTGTTGAAATCACCGGCAACAATAGCTTGTTCATAATGGGGAATTAAACCCAACAGTGCATTTTCAAGATCAACGAGATGGCCAATTTTCGGGGGTTGGTATGTAATGCAGATGAGACATTTTTTAAAGTTGGAGGAAATTTCGACAAAGAGAAATTCTGGACGGGCTGAATACTGGGAGGGAGAGTGTAGAATGATTTTAGGTTGGAGATCACTTCTAATATAAGCTGCTACACCACCTCCCCGCTTTCCTGTTCTGTCATTTCTAAGTAGCGTATAACCATCCAAATGGACAAGTGAAGAGGGGAGTGTTGGTTGAAGCCAGGACTCGGACACAAGTATGCAATGAAGGTCAAGCGGTGAGAAGATGGAAAGAAATTCGTGGTAGTGAGACAACAAGCTCTGTGCATTCACATGAGCGACTTTAAGCGTAATGGGAGAGGATGGGAATGACAGCCTTAACAGATCGGAGGTAGACGGCGGCGGGGGAGAGGGATGGTTGCCATTGTCGGTAGAAGGGTGTATGGCAGTTAGTGCTCGAGGATATATTGTGAAGGAGTTGTTGTCATGGCTATTGTCGAATTCAGGAGCAGTCGGACAAGATTTCTGGCAAATTCCTAAGTCAATGTTGCCAACACAAACTATTAAACAGTAAAAATGCTATAAATTGTAACTTAAATTTATAATAAATATTGACTTAAAATATTAATTCTATCACTATATTAACTAAATAAAAACTGGGAGTGATATATGCAAAACTTTTAAAAATATTGAGTGTATTAATAGTAATGATCATCTAAAGAATTGCACAAAAGGGGAGAAAATAGAGATAAAGTAAAAATAAAAACAGAACTAGACCTTGAGTGTCATATCGCCCGACTTCTACATATTCTGGAGATCCTCCATGCGCACTATTCTTCTTTTTGTGCCTTGGTGGTTTACTATGATCACGCCGTCGCTTGTCCATACACTATTAAGTCCAAATCTTGTTATGGCTTCCCGTAGTATCGCGTGTCGCACCTTTGTTAGATCCTCGCGAACCGTAATTTTAGACGCCTTCAATTTTCGTTTGTTGCTGAAAATTTCCCGCCTCTTGCGATAACTCACAAATTTGACGATAATAGGACGAGGTTTATCACTATCTCGCCTACCAACACGATGGCTTCTGTCAATGTCCGACACATTTAGTTCGACACCTATTTTCTGCGCCATATCTATTGCTTTTTGTCGGTGCCTTCGTTTTCTTCTTCCACAATACCGAATATTCTAACACGCTGTCTACGCTGGTATTGCTCGAGATTGTCAATCTTACTTTCTAGTTCACTAATCTTTTTGTCTTTCTCGAGTAAGGTTTTCTTCAACTCAGTAATCACGTCACTATTTCTTTCGATGGTCGCTTTCAGCTCGGCCACAACGGAATCCCGTATAATGTTTGTTAGCACCTCCAGCCAGGCCGTGTCTTGCAGAGCCTCCTTCACGATGCGTGCACTGTTCCTTCAATTTCTACACTGCTATCACTCTTTTTCGGACCCATTGTATTTTCTAATATTAACTAACGTTAAACTTCGAACACAATATAACTTCTAGATCAGCTACGCAACAGTATCCACCTGCTTTGAGAACTTTTGTCGGAAGCGATAAACTGGCTTCTATTCGCTGTCCGCCATGACAGTAGTTGACAATCAGTCACACAGTTGAAGTCACAGTGTGCTGTGAGAAACCATGTACTTCTTCTTCCTCCGGTGCTTAACAACGAGAAATCTAAACTGAAGCATCTGAAGTACAAGACTCTGTAGCAGTTTCTCCCTTTGTCCATTTTATTCATCACAGGTTCTACACAAACCTTTCTTACTTTGCTGGAGTTCATGAAGATGAAGATCTTGATTACAATGAACCTGTCCGTATCTATGAAAGTTACTTTCTTTTTAGTTAGTTATTTAACGACGCTGTATCAACTACAAGATTATTTAGCGTCGATGGGATTGATGATAGCGAGATGGTATTTGGCTAGATGAGACCGAGCATTCGGCATAAATTTCCTGACATTCGCCTTACGGTTGGGGAAAACGTGCGGAAAATAACCCAACCAGGTAATCGGCCCAAGCAGGAATCGAACCCACGCTAGAGTGCAATTCAGGATCAGCAGGCGAGCACTTCAGCCGACTGACCTATGCTGGTGAATTAAAAGTTACTTAGATTAACTGAGTGTATAGTTTGTGTATTTATTAATAGTTCCCTTCCTTTTGCCATGTATGCTGTAGTTATTATGTGTTGTTTTCTAGAATAAACATGCCTACAGAAAGATTCTTCAAGGTAAGTTCCAACTTTAGAACAATGCAATTTTTCTTGTTATAATATGGATTTTTTTTATTAAGACTGTAAATTGTATACAAAATAAAGGCTTTGGCATATGAGTTGCTTATGTGTTGTGGATAAGAAATGGGATATTTATAGAACAAGAATCATATCTTGAGGTGGAAAAAAGATCACATTTTCAATTAACTGGTCATCCGAAAGATTTTCACCGTGCATCAAATACATGTACAGATCGACATGAATACAACATCTATACTGACGGCTCTCGGTTTCAAAAGGAGAACGACGTCACCTTGGTGGGCTGTGCTTTTGTTACCTACTACAACACTACTGAAGTCCACTCTGCCACGTTCCGCCTGGCGCCCATGTGCTCCGTGTTCCAAGCAGAACTCTTTGCCATCTTGCAAGCAGTGAAATGGAGCATTACCAACGGGATTGACTCATGTATTCACAGCGACTCTCAATCTGCCTTACAAACCATTGACGATATATACAACTTGCATTCCATAGCCGTCGAAATTAGATCCCTAATACTTAAATTTGAAGGTCGTATTTGCTTAATGTGGGTGCACGGCCACACAGGTACTGAAGGAAACGAAAGAGCGGATACATTAGCGAAGCAAGCAGCCTCAACCAACTCAGAATATAAATATTCCACCTGTCCTATTTCGTACATTAAGCAGAAGATCAAGCACACAACTACACTCAAGTGGAATACATACTGGAACTCTAGTGTTAAAGGCTCTGTGATCAAGAAATTATTCTTTCCCGATGTACAAGACAGACTATGTTGCAGTCAGTTCTCAACCGACTTCTTTTACACTCAATTTATGACCGGCCATGGAAAATTCGGTTCCTACTTTGAAAGATTTAGGATCAAAAGTGCAGAAGAATCTCTGTGCATATGCCAAGAGAATCAGACTGTTGAACATTTGATTTTTCACTGTCCAGTGTTCGAAAGGAAAAGACACTTTTCAAGATATCATATCTCGGACTGCAATTTAAATTACTCCACACCCCTTTACCATTTTCTTAGAAAAAAATGTTGTTACAAACAATTCACAGAGTTTATACGCCACATCCACGCAAGACTGTAGCTATTAATTGTATATAAATTAATGATGTTATAAAATCCTAATGCACTATGTAAAACAAGGTGTCTATCTTTGGGACATAATAATAGTAATAACAACAATAACTATGTTTGTATTATAGATTTTACTATTGTTGAGTATTTGATGACAGGTATATAGTTTGTAACCATAAGTAATTTTGTTTTTGTTTTTTTTACTATCGCAAACCAACTATATAATAGGTGTTTTATTTGTAACTAAGCCAATTCTGTGCATTATCTCATTAATATTGCTTAAAATTATGTATAAAATCACAAATTAATGTAATAATCTTGCAATTTCTCTACAGCTTCGATTATAATTTCTAATCTTATTTCATTTTGTTTTAACTGAAAGTAATTATTGCACAACGTATTTAGTATTGTTTACTGTCTCTTAATTAGTGTATTTATATTGTAACTATGATTCACACCTACTATTAATTCTTTAAAATTGTGTATTATCACTACATAATGTATTTCACATGTAACAAACTACAACCCTAATATACCAAAGGTAAAATAGGGTTTCAATATTTGGATAACAATAATAACAGTAATAATAATAATAATAATAATAATAATAATAATAATAATAATAATAATCTGTTGTGGATAAACTATCTCAACATTATGCTTGGAGACCAAGGGGTATAAGTGACACTTGCACTATTTACATTAAATTGGATCAATTTTTCTGGATAATTGGACATAAGTGAAAGCCTAGAACATATATACTAACAGATAGCTCTTTTATATTGGCTTTAGGGTTTGCAGCGAGGCCGGCTTGATGTAGTTCAATAATCGTCAACAGATGGCACAATGACCAACACCATCACGAGACACGAACTCTGAACCGGTCTGGTCGGTCTAAATCGATTATTTCTTGCTTACGAGATATTCTCGTAAAGTACGCCTTTGTATTGAATAGAATACAATGCAGAGTCTCGCGCAAACCCAATCTACCTAGAATTTTTAGACCATGTTATAAAGTTATCGGTGGGCTAAATTATGATTCGTTATCTCTTCTGTTTTTATATATTTGTCGTGAATATTATTTATATTATCAACTGAGTGTATAACATAATTTATCCGTTAATTGATATTTCACTAAT
Source organism: Periplaneta americana (assembly GCF_040183065.1). Lineage (NCBI taxonomy): Eukaryota > Metazoa > Arthropoda > Insecta > Blattodea > Blattidae > Periplaneta > Periplaneta americana. The sequence continues at coordinate 82,675,195 of NC_091119.1, forward strand.
GATAAATCCAAAGAACAATGGGAAATAAGGGACTAAACACTGAAAAATAAATAAAATAAGAGAATTTGACGTTCATAATTATAATGTTGTCGGAGTTTTGTTATACTTTACTTTGAATTATTTTAATTTGCACCACAAAAACTTATGTAAATTAATGTTAACATTACCTATTTAGTTATGATAGTAGTATATTGGAAAATTTGTGCATATAGCCTGATTACAATATATAAGTAATCCTATCCTAACCTAACCAATGGTAGTCTTGTTTATTTCAGACATGTTCGTATAATTATAAGAAGAATAATCTAGTTTGCAGCCTGTGATATTGTCTCGTTTACAGTATTATATAATATACATATTACGATATTTACTAGGTATTTTAACAATATATAGTTAATAATATTATAAAATATACAGGCCTAATCCATTACCAAGAAATAGCCCTTCCCTCACATGTTCAATACTGTTTACCTCAAAAGGCCTTCAAACCTTAAAAACTATTAGAAACTGGATTAAAATAGTCATGTTGATGTAGGCCTACAACACTACATTTTTTGTCACTACTCCTGATCCCATTCTAACAGTTTCAGGTTTTGTAATTTGTAACAATACTAACAATACTGATGGGTCATTCCATAGTCACACACGTAACATTTTCGAAGTAACTATGATCTTCACAGGAGACTTAATCAAATACTTAGGAGTTCATGAAAGACACATCACTGTTTTTTAACGTAAGCATTCCAAAATATAAACAGAAAATCATAATGAAAAGGAATAATTAATAATGTAAAAAATATTAAATATTATATGGTGTGACACATGAACATTTTCTTGCCACTTAATTTATTACCAAAATGGAAAATGTTCATATTATTGTGCCAAATGTCATAAATGCATTTAGTTGTTTTTGAAACAATTAAGACATTTGTGAAGTACATGTAACTGCTAAATCGTATACTTTAATAAAAATAACAGTGCCATTAACAAATAAAATATTACAAATTATATTGTGACACACGAACATTTCTGTCAAGTTGATTACTAATCTTTTCAAATGCATATAGAGATTTACCGTATACACTGTGCCTACAGTTATTATTATACAAAGCAACACTTGATTACACTAAAGTGTCCACACCTGTGGAGTAATGGTCAGCGCGTCTGACTGCGAAACCAGGTGGCCCGGGTTCGAATCCCGGTCGGGGCAAGTTACCTGGTTGAGGTTTTTTCCGGGGTTTTCCCTCAACCCAATACGAGCAAATGCTGGGTAACTTTCGGTGCTGGACCCCGGACTCATTTCACCGGCATTATCACCTTCATATCATTCAGACGCTAAATAATTTAGATGTTGATACAGCGTCGTAAAATAACCCAATAAAAAAAATTACACTAAAGTACACTTTCAGATTTAAAATATCCACGGTTGTTTACAACTATATGTGGTGATATCTCCTGTGTAATGTCACGTAACAAATACATCAATATAGGCTATCCACTTTTTCTGCCATTTGTAGTACTTCCCTTTTTTTAACAACACAGACGCTTTAAATTCTTCGCCACTACAAGCTTTTGCAACTTCCTCTGCTTATCTGACGTCTTTTTTTAAATTGATTATTTAACGATGTTGTATCATCTACTAGGTTATTTAGCCTCGATGGAATTGATGATAGTGAAATGATATTTGGCGAGATGAGGTTGAGGATTCGCCATAGATTACATGACATTCGCCTTACAATTGGGGAAAACCTCGGAAAAAACCTCAACCAGGTAACTTGCCCCAATCAGGATTTGAACCCGGGCCCACTCATTTCACGGTCTGATGTGTCTACCATTACTCCACAGCAGTGGACCGAACATGGGTTATGTACATTAATTCTTTTGACTTTCGGTTAGCTTTCTTAAGAATACGTATAAAGAAATGTAGTGTTTTCCAGGCTATCCTTGTAATATTAGTGACTTATTTCAACCAGTTTGTTACTAAAATATATACAGTACCTAAGTGTTTACTTGTGACACTGGTGATCCATTTAATTGGTATATGAGACGAATTTAATTTTGTGTTTTACAGAAGGATACATATTGATTTACTTTTGCTCACATTGATTTTAATTTTATTTGTTGTAGTCCAGTTTTCAATAACGTCAAGCTAGTTTTGCAAGGCGGTGATATAAGATTTATCACTAATTTTTTCTGTATATTATACAGTCATCCACGAATAACCTTGCCTGAGAAGTGACATTTCTATTCAAATCCTACAATAATTTTCAGTAAATATTTTGCACCGAGAAGCTATTATACATGTAATTTTACTTCTGAGACCAGTGAAATATATGCCAATTTTATTAGAAAGGTGCATGTATAATTATCTAATAGCATGATATTATCTGCAACAAAAACTAAAGGGCATGAAAGAAAAGAAGAAAACATTAATGCTGTGGTTCTTAGAGTTCCATTAGAGTTACACGTTCATTGTCCACTGAAAGTTGTATTTCTCTATTGAAGTGTAAAAGAGAAACTCTCATAAATTATGTCAGAAACAAAGAAAGGCACCACCCAAATATGTGGGATAATGAATTTAATAATGTTATTACCGGGACTTGAAAAAAGCAATCATATGTAATGGGTGGGGAAAAAAATACTTTTTAATCGCGCTTCTATAGTTCGACAATGCTGACTATTCAGAGTTTTGCCTGACAGGTGAGCTACCATAAATTCCTTGAAGTCCTAGTTATTACTGCAGCCAAATGTGTGTCTCTTGTCAAGAGTCCATTTTATTTATACTTGTTAAGACATCATTCATAGACTAGTTACCGCTTTCAGTTTTGATACTACATACATTGAAATTAATCTATTATTATTCGTCCTATTTATACATTTATATTGAATGATTCGGTCTACCTTCATAACACATCTCATCAACAATACTCGATAAGAGTTGAATTAGCTTCCATGCTGCGTTGTATTTATTTTGTCATGTTCCTATAGCAGAAATATTAAATAGGAATTCCTTAAAACAGATTTATATTCACTCCTATGCCTTTATATAGAATACCAGTACATATACTGTATTTCTTAAGATTTGGTTATACTTCATAAACAGTATGTTAGTGCAAGAACTCTTTTTTTCATATTTAATAATTCTGGCATGTGTCAATAAATATGCTTGAGACCTCTGTCTCTCTGAATTACTCTTTACTAACTGGAAACATATTCCAAATTTATATTTTTAAAAAGTATTAAAATATCCTCACAATTTAGTGCATAACAATTCCCGAAATAATCATCCTACATTGAATTATTAAGATAAAAATGATTCAATCTATCGCTTGTAACAATACCTTTATGGTCCTAATAAATTAAGAAATAATTTACATCCAACAGATTTATTTTAAAATGGCCTGCAGTTATTATTTTGAATTTTATTGTACCTTAATAAATTGAGTTAAGGTACAATAAAATTTCATCAAGTTTCAAACAAAGTAATTCCATCTTTCCAACAGGGGGACAATAAATACTTAAAGTAATGCTAAACTCGAAAAACTTATTGATGCAACTTAATTTCATATTCTATACCACTAAGACCAAAAAAAAGTGTCCTATTGTTCATACTGATTCAAGATGAATAGTTTCTTAGTGTTTGTCCATTCCACTTTTTTATTGTCCTTCCCATTTCTATTTCTCTCATTTTTAGTAAGTACTTCGCATGTAGTATATGTTTTATTTTAATACATATAATGACCATGAAGATATTTGGATATGTCTTACAAAATTCTTGCTGAAGACCATTGTGGTAATATTCTGCCGCATCTGTAGTTTGTACATTTCGAAATTTTCGTGCTTCAGCCCAGAATTCAGGCGGGGGGAGGGGAGGTTGATGTGCCAATGTAGTTTTCCAGAATATAATATTATTCAAAACATTCTCTAATAGGAGGGGCCTCTGATATTAGCTCTCTAAAAAATCTGATATCGGTACTTCTATTGCTGGTAAATAAGAAAGAACGAAATATAAAAATTTTTAACCACTTTCGAATTTCAGGTGCTTTGTGTCTCAGCTGCTGGTTTGATATACTGTTTGTTTCCTTTAATTTTCCAGAGCAAAAACTGTCCTAAGCGAAATTTACACTCTGTAATTTTAACACTGGGAACATTTATTTTGGCAGCATTGTGTGATGCTATTTCATAATATAACAAGAGCTTTGAAATGATTAACTGCTAACTACTTACCTGGGTGAAGCGGTTCCTGTGATTTCTGAAGTGAAAACCATTCAATTTATAAGGATTTTTTTTGTGGAGATACATTTGATTGTATATGCAAGGTGTAAAAGTGCCTAAACTGACTGACCCCAGTGCTGTCATGGAGGCCACACGAGGCCATATATCGTATGGAACCTACAATTTTTTTTAATTAATCGTATGGGGAAATGAAAATTTTGTCTGTAAGGAGCCATACGGCATATGAGTGCCTAAGTTTTGTACGTGGAGATCTATACAGATCTTAGATCATCTCTTCCTGTTCCTACTGTACCTACCGCCTATTTTGTTTGATGTTCATAAACAAAAATTATCCACCTCTTCAGCACTGGAATCCAGAATTATATAAAATAATGGTTGAAAAACAAGTAGTGCTGCAAATATACACTCCAAGATTCATCGAGACAAGTGTGCATCTATGGTGGTGCTACATGGTGTATTCTTTAAATCAAACTTGCACAATTAAATTGTAAAGCAAAACAATTTCTTTACTTCTTCTTTAATTAAAAAATAATAATAATTAAATGACAATTGGAGAAATAGAGAGAGGAGAGTAAAATATATTTCAAGGGAGAAAACAAGGGGTGGGGTGTATGGCCAAGAAAAAATTACCATGACAGCACTGACCAAACCTAACCTGTTACAGACTCATGTATGTAAGGTGAATAAGCTGAGTATGAAGGAAACTACCTCAGCGCTAATTTAACTCTTATAGATGAACTATATAAAGAACTTCAAGTGTCAATATTATCTCAAAGGTTTCTGTGTAACAAACTTCATTTAGAAATGCCCATCTGCGATTATGTTAACTGTAGAAGAAGGAAGAAATATTGTCGTCATATGAAGTTACTCAAATTTCCAATTAAGGACAAGGAAAGACTACAAAAGTTATTTTTGATTTCACCCTTATAAATTGAACGATTTTCACTTCAGAAATCACCGTAACTACCTCAGCACTAGTTTCAGTAATTTAAGGACCAGTATAAAGTAAATTTTATTAAAGTGAGAAAGAAATTCGTAAGGGAGGCGGTCAGGAGGGATTGAGGTTGTCTACTAATTCGTTGCAAACAACTATTATAGGCTATTTCATTTGACTAACGATGATTTGTAGAGAGCAAAATACCTACAGTAGGGTAAAGAATCTAAATCGGTACGTTTGAGAACGGATATAAAAGTGTCAGGAAAATAACAGAATTACCGTATATTGCAATTAACTCTGCATTGGCAGAGAAACCGCACAGGGTATCGTAAATCTGCTGAAAATTAGAAAATTGTGTAAAAAAATGCATTCAGAGCAAATTTTCCAGCCTGATAATATCTCGCCCACGTTATGGACATTGGACATAATTCAATACCGTAAGACTGATATAAAACGAATACTAGAACAATTTGTTAACCGAAGACGATGTTCAGTAGTTATTTAACAACATACAGAGCAAATAAAAACACAAACGCATATTCTAGCAATAGTTCAGATGAAAAGAAAATGATTAGTACGACCGCTTATTCGTAAAAAGAACACAGCCAGCTGTGTAGCCTACATGAAGCAATATATCAGGTCTACGTTATGAACACGTTGAATTTAATGTGGACGAGAAACGTACAGTTATTATTTATCTGCTTCCATATCGCATCATATAATACACCTGTAAAATGAAAACATATAGGCCTAGAAAAGAGGAAACATGTTTGGGGGGAGGGAGTTGTAATTCTTCCCCTTTCGGATAAATTTCAGAAGAGGGATACCTGGTTTTCCTTCATATTCAAAAATTGTAATCTTGTTCACACAAAATAAATTAGTGCCTTTTCGTGAGCATCATGATGTGCATTCAACAAACGCAGACAAATCTGCTCTTTTTAGTATTTTGTGATAATTGTTGCTAGGGAGATATTATATACTGAAAATTAAAAACAATTAGATTTCGTACATCAAATGATGACAGATTATATATTGAACGCAAACAACATTATATCAGCCACGTACCAAAATGTCATCTATGTGTGTTGATGAATTTGGGTAAAACAAGCTTCTGTATACTACAATTTAGCGACACATCAAAGTCTTATCGTAACATAACCTCACATTACAATGAGACAGAAATTTGGAGGTGGCATGACGTAAAAAAGTCATCCCACAGTCGTATTACTCTATGTACTGTTCAGGTACTCTGCCATCTAGTGTTTGTTATTGCAAGCTCATTTCTCGACACTAGCGACGCATAGCGTCCGTTATTTTCCAGTTGCGTCTAAATTTAATATAAGCTTGGTCAATCTGTTTTATATATGATCTAGGGTGAAAGTAAGAAACCACCACACAGATGACTCGTAAAATTTGTTTACCGGTACTCATTGATTTTCTCAAAACTCTATGTTTTTTGTAACTTGTACCGCTTGTGTTTTAGGCGCCTCAAATAAATTGTATTACTTTAAGAACACAAAATGTATTTTAGTTTTGTACAGAGTTTGAATTTTAAAGTTATGAAAATTAACTTTCTTTTCAATAATCTTACCACAAGCCACTTACCTGGCTGGAAGACTTCATAGCGTAGTTTGGTTACCACATCGGACACAAAATTTGTATCAGCATTGGCAAAGAATGGCACAGATGCTACTAGGGAGCGACAGTTGTAGTTTATAACATCCTGGAGATAAAAAATAGCATGGATATGATACATTTTGCGTTTAAACTAACAAACAGTACAATTACAAGGTGTTTTATATTTTAAACAGCACTATATTCAGAGTTAAAGATTAATTTCGTAACAAATCATAGGATGAGTAAAACAATTCTTGATTAACGCAGTAGAATTAACTATTCGACGAATTTGCAATATTTACAAGTGAATTAACCTGACAAGATATATACTCAGACCAGTATTAATCAATAATATCTTTTTTCTTAAGAAGAATTAGTATTATTTAATACTGCAGTGGTGTTCGAAGTTGAGCGAGGAGTTTGTGATTCTGCATCGTGTCATCAACGATTCCCAGATTGACTGTCCAGTGACATTTTTTGTCCACAATATTTACGTCCATCATAAATTTTCGTCCAGTTGAGAGTTTAGTCTTAAGTAATTTTATGTCCATAACAATTTTGTCCACCTTTTAAATGTCAACTTATAAAAATCTTCTACTGTATGAAATGTCCACAAATATTTTTGTCCATTTTCTTAATTTTAATCCATATTTCTTAGTCCACAATATTTATGGTTCATTGTAGGATTAATATATTATTTACAGAATTATATTAGGATATTTTATTTGAGCCGAGCTCGACGCATCAGTTAACCATATAATACACCATCTTGCCGACAGAGTTCACTTCAATAGTATAACATCGATGGCGCCATTTTTCCTCTTACTTTCTCACCTAATTTCCCATTGGCCGGCTAGTATTTTTTAAACAAAAGAGAGAGGGAACCGAGGTTTCTTGGCGATGCTTAGTAGCAGATAAACGTCACTCAGGAACCCGCGCTCGTCTAGTAAACGTCACTCAGAAATCCGCGCTCGTCTAGTAAACTTCGCTCAGGAGCCCGTCTTCGACTGGTAAACTTCACTTAGGAACTTACGTTCGACGTGTAAGGTTGCTCCGAGAATTGTGATATAATTAACTTTACTTAGGAACGTACGCTCGATGTGGAAGGTTGTTTGGAGAACATCTCGGACAGTTAACTTCATTCCGGGATTCAGTTGTGAAGTATAAGATTGTATTGGTTTTATCATGGAGTAGTTAAGTTAAAATTACGAAGTTATTTTGGTATTTCCTTACATTTGTTTACGATATATTTAGTGAATTGGATACGGACATGATTCGCTAGTGATAATGTCTTGGTTTGTGTATTAGAGATTGCGTGAGGTTTTATAGTTGTGGTGAGTTACCTCAAATTGAAGTTTGAAGGTAGTCTGGCGAAATTGTGATGATTAATGACCTTCATTGGTTATATCGTAATAGTGAATGTAATGAAACTGCAGTTAAATTGCTCTTTTGGTTATTCTAGTACATTCTATTCCAAATTGATTATCATGACTTTCTACACGATTCTATTTATGAATTTCGAGCGTATTGAATTCCAGTTTGGTATTTAAATGAGTACGCGAATTCGTAACTATTGTCGTTTTGTATATTACTCGCTTTCTCTCTCTCTCTCTCTCTCTCTCTCTCTCTCTCTATTGGGCATCAGGTTTATCGTGATAATACAGAGATTGTTACTATGTGTCAATTCTAATTAAGATCCAATCTTTAATTAATTATGTGCATATTGATTAGGTGTGTGACTGTTTCACATTAGGTTATGTCTTTCTAGTATATTGAGTCAATATACATATATCTTGAATTTATTACTTGCATTTTTATGGCAATTTAAAATCTAATTGGGCATTTACTGAGAGTTGTGGTAACGGCTGGACATTCATGTTAAAGGCTCATGTGTTGTTGGACATGTTGTGAGAATGTTCCAGTGGGCAGATATTTTTATAGGTCAGGAATCTATTATTTGGAATTTGTCAATTAGGTTGAATTATGACTTGCAAGTATATTGGCCCGTGTTGTTTAAAGTTTCGAGGGTTCTGTAATTTATTTATTGTTATATTTGAGGTTAATTTAGCATATCGTTCCTTTTCATTTAATTTCATACTTGTATGTTTCTTTCATTGAATCATTTATGTATTTGTTATTCATTATTTGTTAATTATATTTGTTATTATAAATTCACACTATTTATTCTGTAAGTCTTCCACTGCGCACATCCCAATCATCCAAGGCACCACTCCACCTGTCGAGTAACGTCCAGGTATTCTCGAATTTTGAGAAGAGAGATGTTTAGAGGGTTAAGGTTGGGATAAAATGAGCCCCCTCATATTTCAGCTGTATGCAATGAAATTAACTACAAATTTAATTTCTGAAGCAAATAAAGAAAAAATTAAGTAACTTTAATTATTTTCTACTTCCTCTTCATCCCTCTCTTCGGTATTGTACACTTTTATTCTGTAGCTGATAGAACGCAAATATAAATCAGTGTTGTTGTTATCTGCATATTCTTGATATCCGAGTACTATATTCTCTATTTGACGTTGATTTGTTATGTAGGTACTCGTATGATTTCCTAATTTGGTAACGGACATTTTTATGACCACCAGCAAGTTGTAATATCAAGATCTCATTGTCCCTTTGCTCCTTTTTTGTATGATCCAAAAATGTCCATATTGTTGCATGACGTGTCACAATTATCTTCTGAAATTTTGAGTGCCAGCCCTCAACAAAATTATTCGTTCTCTGCATTCCATTTAACATTCGATCATAAACGTTCCAAAGTGGCGGACGAAACAGTATTTCTTGCAGGTCTTCCCCTCAGATAGGTGGTTTCAAAGTATGTCATAAGATCTTGGCTATCATAGTGACTTCTTTGTAACAAGTCACCAAAAGCTCTTCAGTGTTGTCAAGGAGTAGGCCTACCGGTATGAATGGAAGACCCATCAGCCGCCTAATGTAATTGAGTATGTCATCATCACTGAAATGTACCTTCAGGCCTAAGTTCACAACATGCCGCCAAATTGCTTGTGAAAAATGGAATAGGCATTTACGGTGCTGTTTGTTAGAACGGCCCATACCGAGTTAATTGCGCTTATTTCAAAGTGCGTCATAACGAGCTGAGGAGACAAGTTCATATTTAAGCTGCATCTTTAATTTGTTGGAAGACTGCTCTGTAATCATTGCAATCTGCTCACTGTAATCCTGCAAATTGTTAGTACATATGTTACTATTTCTCTGAAAATGTTTTCTTTCTTCCTCATTCATGTTTTATTCTCCTTTGTGTGTATGTGTGTACATATAACTTTCCTAAGTGTTATGCAGTTATAATTTAAGTTTGAATTTGTAATTCTTGTAATTTGTAATATTGGTTCACTTACCATTTGCATATTCATTGAGTGTATTATTTTGTTTTCTCATAAAATTTCGGCCAGTGTATGGGACCGGTGCCCACCCAGCATCGTGATGCACTTGGAGAGCTACGATAGGTAGCGAAATCCGGCTATGCAAACCAGCTTAGGCATGTGACCGTGAGGCCAGCAGGCAGCTGGTCGGTATTGGTCCTTCATGGGCTTAGCGTCATGGTATTATTTTGTAACTTATTATTTAGTATGTTTGCATTATATTACTCAACTTGTACTAGTATAACAGAGATATCTATTTTTTGTGTTCTTTAAATATTAGTCTGTAATCATTAACTTGTACTTCTGCAAATTGTATCAGCTTCTTTTGTTTCTTGTTAAGTGGAGGAAAAGACCTGGTGGCCTTTACTTCGACAGAATAAAAAAAATAAATAAAAAAATAAATATTTTATTATTATTATTATTATTATTATTATTATTATTATTATTATTAATTTGTTTCATTTTTCTAACACAAGAAGTAAATTAATAGAGAAAACGAAATGTGTATTATTCCATGTATTGTGTACAACTGATAAGAACAACCTTGAAACACTCTTAAATGTTCCATCATAAAAGATCGTCCTGCTTCTACACAGATGGCTCAATCTCTTTGATGTATAAAATATAATTAGTATGTTCCCGTCATTATTTCTACTGTTGAACTGCAAAAATCATTCTCCATTCAGGCTAAGATCATATGGTGATCTTATAATACAGTCATGAAGAGTCTGAGGCGGTGGAGGTCTACCTACATTTTGCGCTCTGTTGATAGTACGTAGACCTAACAATGAATTTCTTTCTGGTAAATTCAGTTGGATTTCAGTACCATGGAATACATAAGAAGGCACATTAATAACGATGAAATTGTTGTCTATTAACTGCAATTCAACTTGTCTTGTATTTAGTTGTAAGGACACAATTTCAAATGGACTTTAGAAAAATGGACAAAAAATGTGAACCAAAAAAATGGACAAAATATCTGTGGACCTATGATATTAATGGACAATACTGGAAAAGGACGAATTCTTTATGGACAGAAAAAGTGGACGAAATGTCCGTGCACCAAATGAAAATGGGCTATATAAGTTATGACTGTAGACAATATAAAATGGACAAACTGACCTCAACATTCAAAGCTCCCTACCAAATAAACACGTTCTCCTTTTATTGTTTTGCTGATAATGAAGTCTACACATTATTCCGAAACGTTGGATGTTTCTACATCTACGAATGACTAAAAAACCGTAAATCCACATTTAAGATATAATGTTGCATACATTGGTTATTAAGAGTAATAGTTGTTACCAACTGAACTATATTTAAAAGTGAGAACTTCTTTAGACAGAAGTTGCAGATATTGAAAGAAATTATATGAATTACCGTAAATCCTCGCACCACGTTTAAGATATAAAGTTGCATACATTGGTTATTAAGAGTAATAGTTGTTACCAACTGAACTATATTTAAAAGTGAGAACTTCTTTAGACAGAAGTTGCAGATATTGAAAGAGATTATATGAATTACTTGTGACAAACTAACGGACTAACATCGATTATGACTTTGAGTGAGAGTCCCATATGTTTAGTCTTCATAGATTCGCTGCTATGAGGTAAGCACTATATAGCACTATGTATAGGCGGTACAGCTTATTAATACTGAATTGTTACGATTTTAAAAAGATTTAAGTCAATATTTCCATACTTGGTTACTTTCAACATCTTGTTTAAACTATTTATGTATTACAATACTCCGTCTGGGTGTCAGTGGATGAAACTACATATGCAGAAGAACGGTGTAGCGGCAGTGTTGTGGTAGGTTCCTTGCAAACCTATATTGTTGACTAGTGGATTAACGAAAAAAAAAAATGCAATCACAAAACTGTGGCGAAACTTTTTAACGATGCTATGAGTGTTCTGTGGCCTGATGGCAATAAGCATGACCGGTAGGGTAGAGAGAAATGAGGCAAAATTTTTATTTTGTAATATTCATTAACTCCTATATTCACAATAACTGCCTATTCGTTAGATAAGTTTTTCTGCATAATCTGATCTTGATCAAGTTACATTCTCAGGTGGCATCGTAGAGGTGAAATGAATAAACTACAAATATTGAAAAATACTTATAAACACAAGACAAGGGTTTTTTCTTAATTTATGAAAGCCTATATCTACAATGATCTAATTGGTTAAATAAGAAGGTATGTAACGTTTTAGTATCTCTAGGCACCATCTTCAGGTGGAACTAAAGTATTAATTTTCTAAAACATTGTATTTTGTCTCAAATTGAGCCATACAACAACGTTTTAAACGGCTTCTTATAAACCCTTCGCAGCTTTCTCACCACAAACACTCGCTAAGAGTTCGATTACCAGTTTTATAATTTCGCTTAAATGCTTGAAAGTGACAGGGAAAGTTGGCAATCTCATGACCCTTTCAAGTTCGCCATTCTTCAAATTTTTTATAATTGGCGATTCGCTCCAGCATTCATTTTACCAATATTAAGTTGAAGTATTCTTGTGCGTTAGAATTCAATTTCGACTCTTCGACTTGACGTACCGGTATCGTATATTCGAATGTTGCTCTTCGTTCCTTGCCTTCACAATGCGTATTCGTATTGGATCATATCAAGTATTTTTTTTCAAAATGTGGGAAAACCTCATTTCTTTGAATGACATTAGGCACAACCACTTCCATATGTCTAGATAAGTAAACCGTTTTCATTCATATGAAGCACGTGCTTCAGAGCATCTTTGATACGCGGAAAAATCTTGATTTTAAATCAGGTCGGAGCATACAATTTCATTACAAATTCTGATAAAATTTGTGAGTGTTCCAATGGATTTTCAGTGGATACGTAAGTCCGAAATACTGTACTCTATTGCCTGTAGTTAGCCATCTGGACTGGGCCATATTTTCTGGTCCTCTATTGGCCCGAACAGGTAGGTGGTAGTTTACTCATACCTTCTGAAATAGCAAGACAAATATCGTAAATATATCATTTTTATCACTACTTAAATCTTGCACGTCAAAAGTGGGAAATTCTACAGAGATTACATTGAAATAAACCATGTTTAGGCGCTTACAAGATTGATGACTCTGATCAATTCTTCCAGAAGACTTTCCATCCAGCTCTTGAAATAAATGTCGGAGTGGTAATTCATTGCAATTAACTAACAAATGAACCACTGTAAAGGTCGTCCTAGGAAATGTTCTAACTTTGATATCACACCATTTTTCGTTTCTGTCTTGACGAATGTACCATCGGAACGAATTGTAACCAGTTTATATAAGTTTATATTATTTGTTTTTGCTTGTACATTTGCTAATATTTTCGGTACAACCACTGTCCAGTGTCACGTGACACATATAGAACGAACCAGGTTCCGATAAAATAACCACTGTTCTTCCTTTATGATTCTTCGATGAAAATGTTCTTCTCTCTTTTCTTATTCAATAGTAGGCTACTATCTTTTCTACCGCCAAAATAAATGTTCTTCTCTCTTTTCTTATTCAATAGTAGGCTACTATCTTTTCTACCGCCAAAATAAATACTTAAGGATTTTGGGGGTATTGATGTCTCGTAAATTAGTTCACGTTCTCTTCTGTGTTGTTTCTCCACTAGAGGATCCAAGTAGAATGCTTTTGAAATGAATACTGTAGATTCAAATCCTCTGTATCCATTTTCACAAATTAAAGTATCTTGACAGTAATTGGTGGAAAATAGACGAATTTTCAATCTAAGAGTGACTTTTAACAAGCCTTTAGCTTCAATTTAGTGATTTTTTAAATTTAAACTATATTAATTTTTCACTAAACCCTGGTTTGTGCTATTTGTCACTGACGCTGCTTCATACAATATGATCAAAGCAACAGAGGCTAGTATTATGTCTATGATTGTGGCGTTTGTAGCTGTTCACATATTACTAATTACTGTTATGTATATGATGCTCACGTTCATCAGCTATTACTAGCTAGTATTATACCTACGATCCTCGCGTTTATTAGCTATTACTAGCTAATATTATGTCTACGATTTCGGCGTCTATTAGCTGTTACTAGTTAGTCTTATGTCTACTATTCTAGCGTTTACTAGCTATTACTAGTTAGTCTTATGCCTACGATTCTCGCGTTTATTATCTATTAATAGCTAATATTATGTCTACGATTTAGCGCTTATTACCTATTACTAACTAGTATTATGCCTACGATTCTAGCGTTTAATAGCTATTACTAGTTACTCTTATCTCCATGATTCTCGCGTTTATTAGCTATTGGGCTACTAGCTAGTATTATGTTTACGATTCTAGAATTTATTAGCTATTACTAGCTAGTATTATGTCTACGATTCCAGCGTTTATTAGCTATTACTAATAGTATTATGTCTACGATTATCACGTTTATTAGCTATTACTAGCTAGTATTATACCTACGATTCTCGCGTTTATTAGCCACTACTAGCTAGTATTATGTCTAAAATTCTCGTTTTTATTAGCTCTTACTAGTTATTCTTATGTCTACGATTCTCGCGTTTATTAGCTATTACTAGTTAGTCTTATGTCTACAATTCTCGCGTTTATTAGCTATTAATAGCCAGTATTATGTCTACGATTCTAGCGTTTATTAGCTATTACTAGCTAATATTATGCCTACGATCCTAGCGTTTATTAGCTATTACTAGTTAGCCTTATGTCTACGATTCTCGTGTTTATTAGCTATTACTAGCTAGTATTATGTCTACGATTTTAGCGTTTATTAGCTATTACTAGCCAATATTATGTCTACGATTCTAGCGTTTAATAGCTATTACTAGCTAGTCTTATGTCTACGATTCTCGCGTTTATTAGCTTTTAATAGCTAGTATTATGTCTTCGATTCTAGCGTTTATTAGCTATTACTAGTTAATTTTATGTCAATGATTCTCGCGTTTATTAGCTGTTACTAGCTAGTATTATGTCAACGATTCTAGAATTTATTAGCTATTACTAGTTACTATTATGTCTACGATTCTCGCTATTACTAGCTAGTATTATGTCTAAGATTCTCGCGTTTATTAACTAGGGTAAACATTGGTAATTTCGTGGCAGTGGTTATTTCGTGATATTTTTTCGTAGTTCTTTTCTGAACTAACCAATGGTTTTACGAGATTCAAATTTCCGCCAAGGGATTGCATATGTTGTCCGGTTTTCATAAACATACAGTTACACTTTGTGTAACTATTGTAGCTGCTTCAGTGAGTTTTGTGTTTGAAGAGAGCAAGTTAGCGTCGATTTCTCAGGCGTACAAATTTTGTGCATGTTTGTATTTACATTACAGGCTTATTACTTAAGGTAAGCATATGATATTTGGTACAGTGATTTATTATATGTTAATGAAATTTTAGATAATATTTTTGGAATTTTAGATACATCTGTAGTCGCCATATAGGTTAGCTTTACCGATAGAAATCTTTGCTGTTTGAGGCATATTTTGTTGAGCATTAAGCATTACATTTTACACTATTTTAAAAATTGTATTATGATACGAATTTTAGAAATCTGAAGACAAGATGTGATAACAAAAAAGAAAAGGGGGGCGCAATGGGTTCAGTGTAGCTTCTGTTTGATTTGTTATCATACTAAGTGCCAAAGCACATATGACAAACAAGCTGACGTTTTCATGTGTGATGAATGCCAGAGTGACTCTGATGAAGATAAGAGTTTTTGCATTGCCATTATATGAGAGGCCTCAAAAGTAATGCACACATTTTTTAAATGTATTTTTTATCCTACACCTCTGCAATTTATGGAGGTCATATATACATCCTTCTTGCTTGTATTCAATTTTAATTTAAGTCATTCCCGTGAGTGGTACTATAATAAATTCCTTCAAGTAGGCTGCTGTACTTGACATTCGTCAGAAGCAACGTGCTGTTATCGAGTTCCTGTGCTGTGAGAATGAGACAGTGGGAAACATTGACAAGAGGTTGAAAAGGATGTATGGAGATGCAGCTGTCGATCGCAGTACGGTTAGTTGGTGGGCAAGCAGATTATATGGTGGAAGAGGCATGCAAATATTCGGGATACTCCTCGCATCGGCACACCCTCCACTGCATGAAGTCCTGACAATGTGCAGCGCGTTAAAACATGGCTGTGACTGACAGACGAATAACAGTGAAAGAGTTGTCACCAAGTTGGAATAGTAGAAGCAAGTGTGTGCAGAATATTGAAACGGTTAAAAAGCTTTGTGCCAGGTGAGTTCCGAGGATGTTGACAAAAGTCCACAAAGAAACTTGAAAAACAGTGTGCAGCGATCTTTTGGACAAGTATGAGAATGGTGAAGATGACTGACTTGCAAGAATTGTGACAGGAGATAAAACATGGCGCCACCATTTTGGACCGGATACAAAGAGGCAGACAATGGACTGGCAACATGCAAATTCACGAAAGAAATAAAAATTCAAAACTGCGTCTTCGGCAGGAACAGTTATGGCTACTGTGTTTTTCGATTCAGAAGGACTGTTGCTTGTGGACATCGTGCCACATGGAACTACTATTCATTCTGACGCATATGCGGCAACTCTCAAGAAACTTCAAGCTCGATTGAGTCGTGTTCGATCTCATCGGGAGAAGAAGGATGTTCTGCTATTGTACAACGCACGGCCACGTGCTAGTCACAAGACCATAGACCAGATCAGAAAATTCGGATAGACAACACTGAAACATCCTGATCTGGAACCATGCGATTACCATCTCTTTGGTAAACTGAAGGATCCCTTCGCGGAACGAGGTTAGAAGATGACTCCCTTGTGCACGCTGCTAAAGAGTGGCTCAGACGTGTTGGTCCAGACTTTTACCATGCTGGTCTACAGGCCCTCGTTCCTAGATGGCATAAGGCAGTTGAAAGGGACGGGGATTATGTGGAAAAGTGACATTTTGTTACTAAAAGATGTATCTACATTCTGTGAAAATAGCAAAGCTGTAGGATAAAAATGTAATTTTTAAATAAATATTATGCATTACTTTTGGAGTTACTCTCGTAATAATATTATAGTAAAGTGAGTAACAAAAGTGTTCACCTTTTCAGGGCAAAGAAGATCCCGTTTCTATTTCAATTTTTAATTTGATTTCGTTATTATTATTATGTGTTGATGTGTATTTCTATGTTTTCTTGCTATGAATATTAGCCGGAATTACTATGTTTGAAGTCTTATAACAATAAATGATAATTTAATTTGACTTTAATGAATTTTTCCACAATTCTTCTACCTATCACGAAACTATCAATGTAATCACGAAATTACCAAGATTAGCACGAAATAACCAACCTATTAGCTTAAGTTGTAAAAGTGGTTTTTGGCAATTGTTCAAGAACGTATCCAATCTTTTATGTCTCCAGATTTGTACAGCAAATTATCGTCTCTTAGATGAAAAAATCGGAATAAAGATTTATTTACACATTTGCATTTTTAATTAATTTTCATGAAATTATCACGAAATTACTAAAGTTTACCCTGTTACTAGCTAGTATTATGTCTAAGATTCTTGCGTTTCTTAGCTATTACTAGCTAGTATTATACCTACGATTCTCGCGTTTATTAGCCACTACTAGCTAGTATTATGTCTACAATTCTCGTGTTTATTAGCTATTACTAGCTAATATTACGCCTACGAATCTCGCATTTATTAGCGATTACTAGCTGGTATTATGTCTACGATTCTCACGTTTATTAGCTATTACTAGCTAGTATTATGCTTACAATTCTCGCGTTTATTAGCCATTACTAGCTGATATTATGTCTACAATTCTCGTGTTTATTAGCGAATACTAGGTAATATTATGCATACGAATGTCGCTTTTATTAGCTATTACTAGCTAGTATTATGTCTACGGTTCACGCGTTCATTTTTTGTTTACTTATTATTAGATAATATTATGTCCCTGATTATCGCGTTTATTAGTTTTTACTTATGAGTAGCTAATATTATGTCTACGGTTCTCGCGTTTATTAGTTGTTTACTTATTAGTAGCTAATATTATGTCTACAGTTCTCGCGTTTGTCAACTGTTTACTTATTAGTAGTTAATATTTCTACGGTTCTCGCGTTTATTAACTGTTTATTTATTAGTAACTAATATTATGTCTATGATTATTAGTTGTTTACTTATTAGTAGTTAATATTATGTCTACGGGTCTCGCGTTTATTAGCATTAGTTATTACTGTTAGTAGCTCGTATTAAGTCTACCATTCTCACGGTTATTAGCTGTTTAGTTATTACTGTTAGTAGCTCGTATTATGTCTACCATTCTCGCGCTTATTAGCTGTTTAGTTATTACTGTTAGTAGCTCGTATTACGTCTACCATTCTGACACTTATTAGCTCTTTAGTTATTACTGTTAGTAGCTCGTATTACGTCTACCATTCTCACGCTTATTAGCTGTTTAGTTATTACTGTTAGTAGCTCGTATTACGTCTACCATTCTCACGCTTATTAACTGTTTAGTTATTACTGTTAGTATCTGTATTAAGTCTACCATTCTCACGTTTATTAGCTGTTTAGTTATTACTATTAGTAGCTCGTATTATGTGTACAATTCTCGCGCTTATTAGCTGTTTAATTATTACTGTTAGTAGCTAGCATTACGTCTACCATTCTCGCGCTTATTAGCTGTTTAGTTATTACTGTTATTAGCTCGTATTATGTCTACCATTCTCGCGCTTATTAGCTGTTTAGTTATTAGGGGAGAGTCGGGTAGTATCGGACATCGGGTAATATCGGACAGTGAGTTTCTTTCATCTACCACACGGTGATAGTACCTGATTGATATGGTTACGTTTCTGTGATGTCGCATAGAGAAACGTAACCATATCATTCAGGTACTACCATATGGTGGTAGATGAAAGAAACGCATTGTCCGATAGTACCCGATGTCCGATACTACCCGACTCTCCCCTACTGTTAGTAGCCAGGGGCGTATATTGCGGGTGTTCAAGGTGTGCGCTGGACACCCTGTAAATTCGGTAATTTCATTTCTTTTTTTTAGTTGTTTTACATAATGCAACAATAATTTTAATTTATCATCATTTAAATGGGTGGTAATCTCATTGGAAGTTGACGTATATAGTTCAAGCTAATTTTAATTGATTACCATTTAAATATTTTAAATGCCTGCTGGCTGAATGTGCACACCATCCCCAGAACGGCTTTTGTTTTATAACGTACGCTCTGCCTGACGGAGTGGGATGAGGTCTGGTCTGGTTGTCCTGTCCGTACAAAAGTTACTGCTATAATTCTCTGCGCGCGCAAAGTGGCATGGTGGAGATACTCGCTTCTCTCAAGCTCGCAGGTCGTCCTGTGTACAGGCAGGTCAACTTGTCAACTGTAGCGTTACAAAATATTGTGTTTGACGTGTTTACTGTTTGTGAGAATTAATTTACTGTGTTTAGGTTTTACTACGGTTCATAGTTGTGTGCCAGTGCAGGTGAACAATTTAAATTACTTATTTAATGATAATAGGACTTGGAAATGTACACTGTAAAAGATCTTTAGCAAAAGCCATTCTCTTCTCGTCCACTAGGAGAGAAATTACATATAGTGAATAAGGATAGACCTACCCGCCACTTCCGAATTTAGTGCAACAATATAAAACAAAAAGCGAACAAGACACTAGATATTTTTCTATTTCACAATATGAAAATGTATAATAGTTAGCGGGTTGTGGAACTTCAAACAGGTTATTTTGCTGCCCGTGTTTATTGTTTGATCATAAACAATGCAATTTTGAATAACGTTATTTGTAGTTGCCTCTTTTCTCCGGCATTTGCAAGGCAGACATTGAAACAAGGTGATTAATTTTTAAGAAGTTGTGGTGCGAGTACTTTGAATAATATTTAAATGTCATTTTGTTTTAATTTTATGTAATTTTTCCATTAGTTTAAGGACATTTTAATGATCACTTTAAGTAGATTTTTAGGTCATCAACATCCGCCCAATAGTTATTAAATATAAATAATTCTAAATTATATATTAAAAATGGCAGTTAATGTTGACTCGATATTTCACTTAGGCCTATAATAATTGTGCGAGATAGACCAACTATATATTTTTAACAGAACACCCAAACTCCAGGTTCAGCATACGCCACTGTTAGTAGCTCGTATTATGTCTACCATTCTCGCGCTTATTAGCTGTTTAATTATTACTGTTAGTAGCTCGTTTTATGTCTACCAGTCTACCATTCTCACGTTTATTAGCTGTTTAGTTATTACTGTTAGTAGCTCGTATTATGTGTACCATTCTCGCGCTTATTAGCTGCTTTGTTATTACTGTTAGTAGCTCGTATTACGTCTACCATTCTCACGCTTATTAGCTGTTTAGTTATTACTGTTAGTAGCTCGTATTATGTCTACCATTCTCGCGCTTATTAGCTGTTTAGTTATTACTGTTAGTAGCTCGTATTATGTCTACCATTCTCGCGCTTATTAGTTGTTTAGTTATTAGTAGTTATTATTGTTAGTAGCTCGTATTATGTCTACCGTTCTCATGCTTGTTAGCTGTTTAGCAGTGGCGTAGTATAACAAAAAGTATTTGTGTACGCAAAATATCTCATCATTCCGAGAACAAGAGTAAAGTAAGCTTTCACATGCACTAGCTACTTCTTTTAAATGAATGCATAGTATCTAATGGATTTTCTTGCAAATCAGCTCCGTTCGGCGTGACTTCATATCGGCAAATACTATAGTGTCATGGGGCAGTGATCTCTAACAATTTGCTTGAGTTCCATTATGATTATCATCTCATGCCATGACAGTGGTCCCATCATTGATCTGGCACATATTATTAATTTTATATTCCTTAAGAAAAGTAAAGAGAAGCGACTAGAAACATTTGAAATGTGGGTATGGAGGAGAATGGAGCGTGTGAAGTGGACAGATAGAATAGGAAACAAAGCTATGTTGGAAAGAGTGGGTGAAGAAAGAATGATGCTGAAACTGATCAGAGAGAGAAGGAACTATCTACTGAAGGATGCACTGGAAGGAATGGTGAACGGGAGAAGAGTTCGAGGTAGAAGAAGATATCAGATGATAAACGACATTAAGATATATGGATCATATGTGGAGACAAAGAGGAAGGCAGAAAATAGGGACGATTGGAGAAAACTGAGTTTGCAGCGAAATACCTCTTCGGCAGAACACTAAATGAATGAATGAAGAAAAGAAATTATATGTGACACCAAACCTTACGCACTTTCTTCAATACGCGACTCATGGACTTTTCGCACAATGTATACTTAACTGTGCTTTGAAAGACACATATGTAATTTCACCTGTTTGAATAGCCACAAATTCAGTTAATGTAATCTCTCCAGCTATCTTTTCCCTTATAGCTAGCATTAGTGACAGACTGGATGAAATTGTTCTGAAAATCTGGAGATGCGCCTTTAAAGACAGAACTGCTTTCAAGCTGGTCTTTCAAAAAAGCTTCTTCTATTGCCAGTAAGTCTAGGGTTTCTAAATAATTATATGTATTTATTTATTTATTTATTTATTGATTCCCTCTAAATGCTGATTAATTCTCGCTGATCGAGATGTCTTACTGCAGTAACAATATGACCAACTATTCGTCTATTCCGTGTCACATTTTCATTATGTCTAACAGTTTCTAAGCATGATGTTTCTGCCAGTGTTTTATTATTTCTTCCCAACGTGCAGAACATTTCCTCACTTTTAATGTTCTTCTTTCTTCATATTTTGTAGCTGTTGCTTCAAAGTTTTTACTGCAGAAATACCAATACGACTACATCGTTCTTCTTCTGTTCAGTGTACCACTACATTCGGAGCACCAACTTCTTTGACATTTTCTAGTTACATTTCCGTCCTTCTGGGATAAATTTAATTGATGACTGTCTATTTATTTTAGGCTTTAAGTTCAGCTGCTCAAATGTTAAAAACAACAACGAATTGCTTTTAAGAAAACTAAAGAAACGAAAGTCAGATTGTTCATGTCGATCATCACCTGACCTCTTTTCATGCTTAATTTTTATATTGGTAATTTGCGACGCTTTATCAGCTTCTATGGTTATCTAGCGTCGACTGAGATGAAGGTAATAATATCAGCAAAATGAGCCCAGAGTCCAGCGCCTAAAGTTACTCGGCATTTGTTCTTAATGGATTGAGGGAAAATCGCGGAGAAAAATCTCAACCAGGTAACTTGTCTCAACAAGGATTTGAACCCGGGTCTGCTCGTTTCACTGTCAGACATGCTAACTGTTACTCCACAGCGGTGGACTCCATGTTTGATAGAGATTGTAAAAAACTGCAGCACAAGAAACAACAATCACGGGAAGGAAACACTATCGTATCGCTGCCGTGTATAAAGCGGATCGACATGTCTATCCACCTGCGTTATGTTCTGTGTACGAGGGAAGCAGGAGGTCCTGCGTGCGAACTTTTTTGCAGCTACGAGAGACTGAAGCAGACGGGAGAGACAGATCGTAATGTCTACCCCACATGCAGAAAAGTATGACAGATACCGGTACTGTGGATTATTTTGTGATTTTTAGGTAGACAATGTCTACCCTGTCTTCCCTGACGCTACGCCACTGTTGTTTACTTATTGATAATATATAGTATTATGCCTGCAATTCTCGCGTTTATTAGCTGTTTCTTTATTAGCATTTAGTATTATGTCAACAGTTCTCACGTTTATTGACTTTTCCTTATTGGTATCTAGTTCTATGTCTACAGTTGTGACGTTTATTACTCGTTTCCTTATAAGCGTTTAGTATTATATTATCGAAGATACTCGCATCTATTACCTGTTTCCTTATTAGTATCTAGCCTAAGTTTCTCGCGTTTATTATCTATTTCCTTAATAGTAACTACAATTATATCTACGGTTCTTCCCTTTACTAACCGTTATTTTATTAGCAGCTAATAATATGGCCTGGGTTCTCGTGTTTGTTAACTGTTTCCTTATTAGCATCTAGGATTGTCTACTGTTCTTCTGTTTACTGGCTGTTTCCTTGCTAACAATTAGAATTAAGCCCAGGATTCTTGCATTTACTAACTAGGTGTTTCTCTGTTAGCCTGTAGTATTACATCTACCATTCTCTCGTTTACTAGCTCTTTCCTAATTAGCAGCTAGTATTAACGCTTTCTCGCGTTTATTATCTTTTTTATTATTAGTAGCTAGTACTATGTCTACGCTTCTCCCGTTTACTGGCTGTCTTCTTACTAACATCTATCATTATGCCCAGGATTTTTGCGTTTACTAGCTATTTCTTTTAGCTATTAACCTCTAGTATTAGGTCTGCAGTTATTTCGTTTACTAGCTGTTTCCTTATAACAGCTCATATTATGCGTAGTATTCGTGTGTTACTAGCCGTTTCCTAGGCGCTACTAGTGTTTTGATTACAATTCCTGTATTTATAAGCTCTTTTCTTATTTGTGACTGGCATTTTGCCTAGAGTTTGCACGTTTACTACCTATATCCTAATAGCTGCTAGTATTATTATCATTACTACTGCTCTTATGAGCTCTCATTAGTAACTGGTAGGCCTATTATGCGTAGGTGCCTCACCTTTACTAGCTGTTTCAGTTTAGCATCTAGTATTAGGCCCTATATCTAGGGTTCACAATTTAGTATATTATTACATATTAGCAACTAATGTTTGCCTATAGTTTCGGGCGTTTATTGTATGCTTTCTCATTAGCAACTTGTGCTATGCTTACGGTGTGTGCATTTACGAAATGTATCCTTAGCAGCATATGATATATGTACGGTTAGCTCATTTACGAACTATTTCATTAGGATAATCTTCCTATTATGCCCACGGGTTTCATGTTTACCAGTTGTTTCATTATCAGTATCTCTTATTATGCCTACGGTTCAGGCGCTTACTAGATCTTTTCCATAGTAGCATCTAGTAGCACATAGCTACTTTTTTACTGTCTCTAATAAGCTGAAAAGCGATAACGAGCTTACTGGGAAGCAGGATATTGAAATAATATTTCCTTTGTATTTTGCTATAAATATTGTCATATAGCTGTGTAACCTATAACGTAACTAGATTCTACCCGAAATTTCCAAATTCCTATAATGCGTGTTTTAGTTTATTTATGGTCGCCACATCACAGTTCTGTCTGTTGGGAATGTTTCATTGAACTCTTATATTTTTGCTATCTATTGGCCTATCTGAGATAGGCCCTATGTCATGAGTTGCTAAATATTATATGTATCTCTATATATTTAGTGAAATTGGGAAATAATGAAGCAGTTATTTTATGATTGAGAAAGCCACTGGAAACCCTGAGTAGATTGATCCACTCCAGATTTGAACCCAAGATCCCTCGAATGCGAGTGAAGAACCACCTCACCGGTACAGTAATCCCAACCACACTTTAAGATTTTAAGATCCTTCGGTTTATGACAGCTGTTGTGTCTTCCGATTCTCGAAGCTTGTTACGAATCTGGCGTACTGTAAATTTATTATCTTCCAGTTCTCGATATTGCATTGATTAAAAAATATTTTCAATTCAAGACTTTCTTGGGCTACTCAATTTCTTATCTCAGGTAATATATTGGCCTACTATTAGTTGGTTTTGTAATATGTCATGCTCATACGTTGTGGACATGACTTGTAATTCTTATTATAAATTTAATGTTCATGCATATCATAAATTTAAATTTGTGCCTCTGAAATGTACATCTTCTGTCTGAAAATACTTTGTAATTGCTTAGTTATTAACATTTAATTAAAATTTATTTTCTCTTAACCCATTCTTTGTTCAAGTGACAGGCCATATGAGAAGTCATCAACTTTGTTTTGCCGGAGGTTATGTTACAGTGTTGGTTGGTGACAACATCGGACTCTTCCTCATGGAACAAGGAAATGAGGTCATAAGCCATAACGTAGGAGTGCTGGAACAGCCCGAGAAATTATAACCCGATTCTGTATTTGTTCACCACAAATTCCACTTTATCTCGCCGGGATTTGAACTCGTCCTCCAGTCCGCAAAGGCGGCCAATAGAATATTATCAACGTATAATGTGGCAAGGTTAGCTTATAATTACGGTATACTGTTATCTTATATTGATATAATCGCATGCCACAAAATTAGCTGTATGTCTTTCTTATCACATTCACATAACGTTTTCCTGTTTCTATGCTTCAAATATTAAAAGATGATCCTATTTCTTAATATTCTATGAAATTTAAATTTCTTACCTCTCGAAGTTTCTCAGAGAGCTCACCCAAGATGGCTTCCTCGTCGAAGAACTTCCCTTGATAGCGATGCTCGAAGTATTCTGTGATTCTCTGCCGCATCTCCCGAGGTAGTTTTCTGTAGGCCATGTATTCTTCCACTTGTTTTACCTGAAAGATAATGTATTGTGTGTAAATGCATTGTATTACATACCAATATAATATAATATTTTTCTTAGTACAATATTGTGAGTGCAGGTATTCTGTATTGGCTTGAAGATCTTTATAATGCTAAAATGTAGCTATATCAAATTCTAAGAAATGAAGATATAGTTGACAGATAGTTTAAAACAGTTATTTACAACAAATGTTTTAGGAATGGGTAAAATAACTATTAGAGTCAGAGTCGGGCAGACTGCCTCATATTATCGCCCGTTCTCGGTTGCGTAATCTCCACAGTCTCGCTTAGTGCGCGAGTACCTAACGTAGCCAAATGACTCATTGATAGAGAATACGAGATTCTCTTGGTCCCGAGATTACCGATACTAGATCATTCCCGACAGTCTCGGAGGTGTAGACGGGACTGTAGTACTGATAAGGAAGCAATATCGCTCGGGCCGTGGTTCTATAGGAAGCATTGGCTTATACATTTCCCGGTCCTATATATATATCATGTCGTAGCTCCTATAATACTTAATCAATCGCGCTGTAATTTTTCGGATTGATAGCTCAATGTCTAAGGAAAGCATAGAAAAAAAATCGAACTGAAAATCTTTTTTGAAAAGTGAGAAAAAAATATTAACTTCGATGGAGATTGATCTGTTCAGAATAGACATTTGCTACTTCACCTCTGGTAAGCGGAAAACTTTTTTTATTTTTCACGTTAGACGGGGGGTCAAAGCGAGAGAAAAGTTGAGAAAGGATGGAAATTACTTTTAAAAGTGATGGCCACTCAAAATCTTTACTGGTTCTCGAATAACGGCGAGTTAACCTAAGAAGCTGTTGCCGCAGGACTCATGACTCTAACGTTTGTTCCGTAAAATTTGTACGGAACCCTTCTACGCATGAAAAACCGTTATTGTACGGATGGTATTAAATGGTATTTTAATATAGTATGTATAACATGAGGCTGGCCTTCCATCTAGGCCAGTGGTACTCATTACGCGGTCCGCGGCCCGCTTGCGGCACTCAAAAACATTTATTGCGGCCCTGAACTAATAGGCCTATTACTATTATATATATATATATATATATATATATATAATGTCTGTAATAATGTGCAACCGGAGAAAACTTTGGTTACCCTGTATCATTACTGCCAATGAAGATTTTCAGCTACTACACGTATCTATCTGTTTTCTTTATAAAAGGATAGTCATGATGTCCCATGTGCTATTATGTCTTGATATAATAATAGGTTGTAAACATGTTTATCTTAATATATATTACAATAGCATGCATTCAAAATTTGATAAGAAGTGTCCAAAATATTCTCATCCAAGAACAGGAGGCTGAAAATATTAAAAATGTCTCTGATATCTGAACAGAAATCGATGTATTCCACTGTACATACAGTAAAAACGAACTAAAACCAAAGTATCGTATTACGTAGCAGAAATTAAGCCATTTACAGCTGCGGATATTGTTAAAGGAGTGTCTTTCAGTTGTAGGTCTATGTGACACTTTATTTTCAAAATTTGGAAATTAAAAACAGATTACAGATTAAGTAACAATTCAACCTTCTCGTACTATTGATTTGATTTTGCAGAAGAGTAGCAAAGTTCGCTCTTTATTTTGAGAAACACCAATCACATACTATTATTATTATTATTATTATTATTATTATTATTATTATTATTA
Organism: Periplaneta americana; assembly: GCF_040183065.1. Classification (NCBI taxonomy): domain Eukaryota; kingdom Metazoa; phylum Arthropoda; class Insecta; order Blattodea; family Blattidae; genus Periplaneta; species Periplaneta americana. Next base: position 82,702,422 of record NC_091119.1, read on the forward strand.
TTAAATAACTCATAATAATAATAATAATAATAATAATAATAATAATAATAATAATAATAATAAATCCACGTATTTTGTTAAGCTTCAATACTATGAAAAGCATTGTGGCTCTCGGAAAATAACCATTTTCTCAATGTTGGCTCTTCAATAATTGCTAATGAGTACCACTAATCTAGGCGGTTCGGGTTCACACCCCGGTCATGTCTGGATGGAATTTGTGGTGGATAAAATAGACGTTGCAAATGGTTTTCCTCGGGTTACTCCCGTTTCTCTCATTCATCCCACCAATACACTCCACCCTCTCTCATTTCACTTATCATCTGTAATAGTCAAAAAGAGGCAGGAATGATATCCAGGAGTAGTGCGGATTTCCGATGCTTACCGAGGTTGTAAGAGCTTGAAGCTCCGGGCCCCGGGTTTGGGCTTGTTAGTAGATTATGGGACCTTGCCTGCAAGGTACAAGAAGGATGGCGTGCTTGTCAGTCGATACACTGATGCCACCCGGGCCATCTTTCGGACTTATTGTTAGGCAATCATCGCATATAGGGAATACAATGGGCCTAACTGGCCTAAGTGCAAGGATCCATCCCGGATCCAGCCCTTGTGAAATCAATCAATCAATCAAACACAAAATTAAACTCAAGTATAACATAGTACATCTCACTTCGATTTCAACACAAACTGTATAACCTTCAGGGAATAAGGACGTATGGAGACAGGTGTCTGTGTTATGGTTACTTGGGTTAAAACGGGTCAACTTGGATGTGAAATGATAACAGCCGTCACATTTTTTTTGCAGATTGGACGATATGCTCAAGAGCAAATGTCATCGATATCTCAAGCTATTTATGAAGTGTAGACTCTGTAGAGATCACTCATTAACCCAGTATGCTATACGTGGTGATGAGTTGCGCTTGCTAAATACAATGCAGTCTAATACAAAAGAAACCGTGAGGAGTAAATTAGCGGATGGAACCTACAAATTAGTGGGAAAGATTGTAAATGACAAAACAAGTGCATGTTGGATAAATTTTCAGGTATGAATTTTCGAGGAAGTTAAGGAAGTTGTTCTATAGTTATAATATTTCATTTTGACAAATTAATACTAATCCACGGTAATACTATAAATTTGTGAATTAAAGACTAGTATTTACTGTATGTAAAGAAACGCACGGTAGCGTCGCTGTTAAGGCGTAACGCTCAAGCCGGAAAGTCGCGGGTTCGATTTCCGATGGGGTCATGCATTTTTCCACTGCTCTAATCCTTCCGCCGCACTTTGGCCCTGAGGTCTACTCAATCTCTAACAGAAATGAGTAGGCCTACTAGAGACATACTTCATTGGGAGGTAAAGGCGGCGAGCACGTAGGACTGACACCCCTACTGCCATTAAATGCCGAGTGTCTGTAAAGGTGGAAGCCTTAACCTCTCGCCATCCTCTAGACCTATTTGGCATGTCATGGGGTTGGTTTTACTTTATTTATAATAGTACACTTTTTTAAATCTTAAATATTTAAAATTACTATCTCAAATTATCTCATTTGGTAGTATTTAATTTTGTAATGACATAATTTGAAACCATAATTTGTCTTTTATGAGTTCGAACATTTATATAGTCCTATTATTAATGATTTTAAATTGCCATTATACTATCTCAAATAATTTAATGTTGTAATATTTAATTTTGTAATGACATAATTTGAAACCATAATTTGTCTTTTATAAGTTCTAGCATTTAAATTCCTATTATTAATGATTTTAAATTGCCAGTTATACTATCTCACTTTATTTAATTTTGTAACGTTTCATTTCATGTGAAAAAATTGGAATACTTTGCTTGTCTACTATGCGTCCTATAATTAATTTTTTATTGCCAATATTCTACTACCTCAATTTATTTTTTATGTCATTTTATTTCATAATGATGAAATTCGAATGCCTAATTATTCTATTATGCGTTCTAACATATTATACTGCCGTATTAATTATTTTATTGCCAATCATACTAACCCAAATTATATCATTTTGTTTTATAATATGTACTCTTATTGTAAAATCGTTCGTGTAATTTGTTGTCCAGTACCTACTGTTTAATTAGCTTTTATTTTTACTAATTTCGGAACCGTAGCCTGAGGCTTATTGTACCTAGACCCACAACTATATTGAACACATGCACACACTGCAGGACTTCCCCCTTTACTGGGTCAGAGTATTCGGGGGCCACTGCGAGACATCACACACACTTGGACAATGGACAGACAACCAGTCCCCGTGAAGAGGTCCGAATTAAATACCCCTGACTTCACGACCGAGAATCGAACCCGGTCCATCTTGATGAGACCAAGGAGGCGGACAAATTTTACTTCCTATTGTAAATATACACTCTTGTGATATCCATTACAATAGCGGTATTCAAAAACACTATTGAATGAATAAAAACAATGTGAACGAAATACTGATAACAAGAAAACACGTTATAGATCCAATCACAGCTTGTTATTGAAGAGCTTAGGCAAATACTGAAAATGCTGCAATATTTTGTCTCCCGAGAAAGGCAACAGTTAATTAAAATAATGTGAATTCTACAAGAATGTCGTCATCATAATATGTTGTATTATTGTGTAGCCTACACACTTTATGAACATTAACATTTCAATAAGAGTCACGAGTTGTTGTGATGAGCGGTAATTAAGCCGGCAGTCAGTGTACCCATTTCATAACAAGTCGACCGTGCGATAACAGGCCGGGACCCGGTATTCCTCGTGCCCGAGAGTGGGGATCTCGAGAATACGATTCTCGGAACTGGCGTTATCGGCCAGCTAGTATCGCCTGCGAGAACGAGCGGGAGTAAGAGGCTGTTTGCCCGACTCTATTAGAGTGTAAAAAAAAATGCAGCAAGGAAACAACACACATTTCTTATGTAGTTTTCTAGATACTCCAGATTTGTAGTCAAATTTGAAAAACATAAATGGATCAAAATAAAAGTTATTTTCTTAAAGTTGGTGAAAGAATAATGTTTAAATTCTTTTCAATACGCTATTTGAATCATTTCAAGAAAAGGTGCAGAAATTTACTAAAATCTGTTTAAAATGATTTCTTTTGCTGTGATATTCCAATTAAAAAGAAGTACAGTGTATATTAAAATAAAACAATGCAAAAATATGCTCTCAAAATACTTTTGTTGGCGAGAAACAACGTTTAATGCAAAAGTTACGTGCGAATCGTAAAACGTAACTCTTGTATCGTCCTTACTTGGTGAAAGTAAACCAACTCTGAACTTTCGAATAAGGAGAAATTTTCAATATATTGGCCATGTACGAATCAAATGACGAAGTTCTCTCTGAGGAGCGTTTTATTTAGATACTTCGTAAAACTATAATGTGTATATTAGTAACTCATCATTACTTTTTAATGACTATTGAAAAGAGAGGGGAAATTCTACATCAACATAAATCATAACAAATTTCAACAATATTATGAAGTCGACCTGGTTGGCGAGTTGGTATAGCGCTTCTATACCCAAGGTTGCGGGTTCGATCCCGGGCCAGGTCGATGGCATTTAAGTGTGCTTAAATGCGACAGGCTCATGTCAGTAGATTTACTGGCATGTAAAAGAACTCCTGCGGAACAAAATTCCGGCACATCCGGCGATACTGATATAACCTCTGCAGTTGCGAGCGTCGTTAAATAAAACATAACATTTAACAATATTATGAAACACTGAAAGGAATACTATTAGCAAATATTATTAAAAAATAAACTTCATTAAAATTTTACGAAGCAGTTGCCTTACCAATATTATTACAAGTACAGAGCACAAAAGTGCATCATAACGAAGGAAATAGAAAGCACCGGATTAGCAGAAATATACTTAGTGAAAGCAACCAAAACTGATAAAACAAACCTTAAATATAATCATATTAAACATGGATTGAAAGTAATAGAAATGAACACAAACTAACGTGCTATGGAAAATAAGTGATTACTCAATCAAGAAATAATTTTTCATTATAGAATTGATAAAATGCCTCGCAATCATAAAGGTACAGGGAAAGGAACACAAAGACGCGAAACTTACAAGCAAACATTCTGATGGGGGCAGATAACAAGTTAATTCTTTTCTTCCACTATGTTAATAATGTCAAAAGAAGTGCTTATACAAAAGTTGGCCACTCTACCGCAATTACGAGGTCGTTCAGAAAGTGATTTTCTCTGGGTTTTCTCTGGGTTTACAGAAAAAAGCAAAATTGCATGGGAAGATTTATTGAAACAATTACAGCAATTGTTGCGCTATTTGTCAACATATCCCCCCACTGGAATTGAGACATCTGTCATACCATGGCATCAATTTTTGTATTCTAGTGTCATAGAAGTGAACAGTCTGGGATCGGAACTAGCGTTTGACAGCCTCTGCACCTCTGTCAATCCCATGATATGACAAATGTCTCAGTTCTGGTGGAGAATATGTCGAAAAATAACTCAACAATTGCTGTGTCTTTCAATAATTTTTTCCAATAAAATTCTTTTCTTTCTGTAAACGGCCCCTGGCAAACTTATTTTTTTACGGCTCTCGTAATTGCGGTCGATTGGCCAAAATTTGTATAAGCACTTCTTTTGACATTATTAACATGATGAAAGAAAATAAAAAAAATGAACTTTTTTATCTCCCCCATCAGAATGTTTGCTTGTTAGAGATCAATGGAATCGTTCTTTATTTCATAGAACCAATCCACATAATTGGTACTGTACTGAAGCAAGTTACATATTATTTTAATGATGAAATGCATAATTTATTCGCATTCCTTGTAAACCTATTTATAGGGTAAAGATTGGTAATATCGTGATACGAGTAGCATTGCCATAGTTCTTTTTGAGAATTTATTAAAATTTTACTGAGCGAGAGAAAGATTGGTTTTATGCATCAATGTATAAAGGAAATGTGCGTGGACAAATTGCTGCACAAAACCGGTCCTTCTCTTGCTCACTAAAATTGATAATAAATTCTTAAAAAGAAATATCACAATATTACTCGTATCACAGTTTTACCAACCTTTACCCTATAGCCAATTTCGACATACGATTTTAGGAGAGATCAAAACCTTCATGCAGTGCGCTATAAGTAGTGTTTCAAGTCAAACTGCCGTTACATGCAAACGTTGTAAGGGTAATATCGTCAATGGAATTAAATATTCGAAATGTGAAAATGTTTTTTTCATCAGAGTCGTGCAAATTTGTTGAAAAATGCCAGTGTTATAGGATATAGATAATCTAATAATATAATCAGATGTGAAGAAATTTTTGAATGTGGAAATGATGATGATATTGCCATTTGTGGTGCATTAAAATACTTTATTGTTGTTTAATAAACTGTCCGAAGAGAGGTCTAAACCTCACAAGTGACACAAACAAGGCATTACTTATGAGGCAACTAGGCTAGAAAATAATGGGAAAGAGTGGCCATTTCCTTTCCTTCTCCATTGCATACATCGTGGACTAGCTACATATTACACTAATCAGACTTCAGATCTATATAAATAATTATTGTTATTTTTATTGATGCTAGTAATAGGGGAGAGTTGGATAGTATCGGACATCGGGTAATAATATGTGACAGTGAGTTTCTTTCATCTACCACCAGATGATAGTACCTGAATGACATGGTTACGTTTCTGTGATGTCGCATACAGATGATAGTACCTGAATGACATGGTTACGTTTCTGTGATGTCGCATACAGAAACGTAATAATGTCATTCAGGTACTAACATCTGGTGGTAAATGAAAGACACTCACTGTCCGATATTACCCGATGTCCGATACTACCCAACTCTCCCCTAAAGCTGGTTACAAGTTTGTGAAATACATTCTAAATCAAAAAGATGGAATTATCAATGAATTAAGGGACTGACATTTCCCAAGAATACTGAGATATTGCTTCAAATCCAGGATAAGTAATTCAAGGATTTTTTTTAATTGGGTTATTTTACGACGCTGTATCAACATCTAGGTTATTTAGGGTCTGAATGATATGAAGGTGATAATGCCGGTGAAATGAGTCCGGGGTCCAGCACCGAAAGTTACCCAGCATTTGCTCGTATTGGGTTGAGGGAAAACACCGGAAAAAACCTCAACCAGGTAACTTGCTCCGACCGGGATTCGAACCCGGGCCACATGGTTTCGCAGCCAGACGCGCTGACCGTTACTCCACAGGTGTGGACAGTAATTCAAGGATGCAGTCGAAAAAGGTCATGAGTCAAAAGAACCAAATTTTACAGGAGACAGGAAAAACTGAATATTTTTGAAAATATAGGAGTTGTGATGTTGCCATTTGCCTTGAACATAGTATGTGATATATACATTTCTTGAATGCAACGTTATTTATTTTTCACGGGAGTTACTATTCATTGATTTAGTGTTCTGTCCAAGACAGGTCTTTCACTGCAAACCTAGCTTTCTCCAATCTTTCCTATTTTCTGCCTTCCTTTTCGTTTCCTTACATGATCCATACATTTTAATGTGTCTATGATCTGATATCTTCTTCTACCCCGAACTCTTCTCCCGTTCACCATTCCTTCCAGTGTATCCTTCAGTAGGAAGTTTCTTCTCAGCCAGTGACCCAACCAATTCCTTTTCCTCTTCTTGATCAGTTTCAGTATCATTCTTTCTTCACCCACTCTTTCCAACACAGCTTAACACACTGATATCACTTTATCTTCCACACGTGCTCTAAGTAAAACACCAACACCATGACTTCCTTTGCACTCACCATTTGAATAAAACAAAGTAAATTCGTCACTCACCAACTCACCAGTATTTTCTCACCTCACTTCTGATATTCCCATCATATCCACTTTGTTTCTTTTCATTTCTCTTCAAGTTTTCCAACTTACCTACTTGCAGAAGAGTCCTTACATTCCACGTTCCAATCCTCAATCTTCTTTTCTTCTCTCTGTTGGGTTGCTTCATAATGTGTCCTTCCCCAGCATCTCTTTCCCGAAATTCCGAATGGGGGATAGTTTACGTCCGGAATCTTTTACCGTGGAAAGACTCATCATGCCATGTTTGCAGTTTTTCTTGGGAGAGATAAATGCGGTAGCTTCCCGTTGCTTTCCGCATACCACCCTCTCTTTAGCATCTTAAAAAGATCCCAGGGGACCCCAGCATGGAGATGAGGAGAGTGGATTTGACTGATTAGGCCCTCCGGACTTCACCGAAATTCACCACAAGGGTTAAGTATGAGTTATATCAGGGTTTTTGACTCGATCAGAGACCGGGAAATCCCAATTACCCTTTGCCCCCCGTAGTTACTATATTGTGTCATTACTATATGCATAGTAATCATAGGTCCACCAACTTCTTATTACCGATAGTAGATGAGGTCGCTGCTATCGCTACAAACAGGAAACACGCAACAAGCTCAGTAGTTCGGACTCCTGCCGTCGGTAATAGGAACTTGGCCGGCCTATGTCTTGACTCATGCCCTTTTATGTCCGACTCGAGTTTAATAGGAGGAAAATCCCCTTACTTCCATCTCATGTTGCAATAAATTGGTCTTGATATATGCTCTGGATGACAGATAGATGCGACTTCAGTTTAACAATCTGTTTACTTCAGACTTTTAGAATGTTGCACATTGTCCAAACCAGGAGCGTACGCAACGGGGGATACCGGGTTTGAATACTCCCCTTGAACTTTTCACTGTCAGAGCACCAAATCTACATCAACATAAGGCATAATCCTCCTATCCTTAATTCAATATAATCCCTGTGCTTGCTGCTGCGGCACGTTCGAATTGTAGTAATGTTATCTTTAATACAGAGAGACCTACCGCTTAGTACGAACCTTGTAATGACACAATATGAAATTTAATAAGAGAGGGAACGTAGAGAAGGATAAATGTCCTTTGTGTGGACTAGCCGAAGACGCAATGCATATTGCGCTAAAGTGTCAGGCAACGAATGATTCGAGACATAGTTGGGTAGACAAAAAATTTCTACAAATAAACGCTATAGTAGCTTATAAAAATGAATGGTCACCTAAACGCCAGCAATCTGCATAAATTAGGAAAATTTCTTTTTAGAGTTAAAATTAGATGGGAAGAGAAAGTCAAAGCTCTAACGGAGATGGAATTATAAATGTTGAGTAGTCACACGATAAGAAACTACAAAGAGTAGTCAATGAAGTTAACAGAATAATTCTTAAGAGATTGAGCATAAAAATGTAAAAGCTAAGGTAGGAGTTGTAAATACAACAGCTATACTTATTATTAGTTGTGTATTATTATTATTATTATTATTATTATTATTATTATTATTATTATTACTATTATTATTGTTGTAAACAGAGGCTACTTATATGTTCAATATGTATTAGTTTTTGTTATATTTGTATTGAGAGTGATGGCGGATTAAGAACTGGAATAAGGGAAGTCGGGGGAATATGGGCACCTTAGTACTATTTCGGGTGCAATATCTCTCGGGTTTTTCTAATAAATTTTTTTAGAGCTGGGATATGTTTCTTAACTATTTAGCTATATTATATAAGAATCCTAACTGCTTACTCCTAATTGTATAGAAGTAAAACTGGAAAATGCAAGTTAATGTGTTTTGCCCATATTCCCCCGAGTGTGGGGGTAAAATGGGCATTAATGACGTGAATCATATTCAACTGAAAGAAGTGAAAAACACTTAAAATACTTGAAAATATAACTGTATTAACTATATTATATATTGTATATGCAATTTGTGATGGTTATTGCGTAACGCCTTTGGCAGATGATGTGACTCTTTGGCGATGAATGACGTTTGGAGATTCTAATACATTTGAATCAGTTGAAGGAATTGTATGAATTGTAGGTGTGTCACCTGATGCTGCAGTGCCAATGTAAAGCATAATCAGGAATGACACTCATGTGCAGTGAAAAAGGGCCTGAAGCTCGGAAGGCATTTACAACAGACTTACATTGACAAATCTGTTCCATGCTTCTTTGACAATGGAAGCAAACTCGACCTTCGTAAAATGTCTCCTATGTTGCCTAAAGAAAGCTGTAGCACTACTGTTGTAAGCTTTCTTCAGAGGACCAAACAGACCACTATCTGCTGATTGAAGCCAGGCTGTGGTGTGTGGAGGAAGACAAAACATGCATAATCCATTTTCTACTGCAAAGTTAAGAGTGTCAGGATTACAACTATGTGAATCACGTGCATCTACTATCAAAATTGCAGGTGCATGCTTACTGATATTGAAATAAGCAACGAAGTTCTTGATTACTGAGAAAAATATACGAGGTGTGATCATTAAATTCCGAGATTTTGTCTGCTGTGGGCGAAGGGATTACGTGATTGACACGCGTGCGCAGCAGTGACACTAGACGACCTTGAAAAGACGCGACACGAAGTTTCAAAGCGCTCTCTTCATTGAAACCTGTGTTACACAAGGTTTTGTTAGCACGTGCATCCGCTCACTTGCGAAATGCGATGGACTCGGAACTGAAGCAGAGAGCCAACGTCAAATTCTTTGGGAAATAGGCAACCGTAACCCATGGAATGTTGAAGCAAGCCTACGGGAATGAAGCAGTGATTCAGGCGAGATGTTTCGAGTGGCACTCGTGCTTCAGAAATGGCAAAACATCGCTGAAAGACGACGAGATGCCAGGTCGACCACGCACGTGCAACACTGGCGAAAATGTCGAAAAAATTCGACAAATTGTGCATAATGATCCTCACGTCCATTTTGAATATGAATGACTACAGCTCTGGACAAAGAACAAATGGATGCTCCATGACGACACTGCTCCAGTTCACAGAGCTCTCGCAACACTCCAGTCTTGCACTCTTAATGAGATGGTCGTCGTTCCTCACCCCCGTATTCACTAGATTTGGCCACCTGCGACTTTTTTTTGTTTCCGAAGATGAAATTCAAGCTAAAGGGTCACCGTTTTAACACTGTGGAGGAGATCCAACGCGAATCGCAGAAGGTGCTTGACAGGCTTCAAGAACGCGACTTCCAGGAGGCAAATGGCAGACACGCTGAGATCAGTATATAGCTGCCCAAGAGGACTACCTTGAAGGTGATGGCAGCCACATTTAAATGAGGTAGTTTTATTTCCGCTTATGGGATAGGTCTCGGAATTTAATGATTATACCTCGTATCTCCGTTAATGTAGACAGACTGCTTGTTGGAGTACAACTTACTGGCAGCAGGCAGCTCTTTTTCAGTCATTATTGTCCTCACTCGATTTACAATGATACTTGGAGAAAAGTAGTTCCCTGCTGCATTGAAGCAGGCCACAAGGGTAATGGTTTTTCCCTTTTCTTTAGAGTAAATGCAATGCACCACTTTGTGTGCTTTGGGTGCAATGACATCTTTCCCTCTTGTAATCATTTGTAGGCCATTTTCATCAAGACTGAAGAGTCATTTTCATGAACTGTAATGCTTGCGCATATTCCCCCGAACATTAGCGCCCATATTACCCCGACATGTAGGGTTTACTTTGAACAGTTGGCACTACCGTAAACTATTCACAAAACAACTTCTGACGCAATAAAACGGCAGTTAAAGATGTGTATTTTGTATGTATACTATTAGATTTAAACTATTTTCTAAAGTTCATGTGTAATCTACTGCATATAACATATCTAAAATAAGTATTGTGAAATTTTAGTATACTTGGAAGTCAATACTCACGATTTAGATGGCTGTTTTAACAACAATACGAGACAGTACTGCATAGCGCGCATCGTACAGCAACCATTACGATACTCTCACTTTATACTAACCGTTATTAGCGAAGAAACATAATTCTTTGCAAGAGTTTTGACATGAAAACTTAATATTGCCCATATTCCTCACGTGCCCATATTCCCCCGAATTCCCTTACATCTAATCCGCCATGACGTGGACACAGATTGATGAAATAAATAAATAAATAAATAAATAAATAAATAAATAAATAAATATATAAATAAATAAATAAATAAATAAATAAAATAAATATGAAATTTAACTTGTGAAACATACTGGAAAGGTTGCTTTGACAGTTCTGCAGTGCAGATGTTAAATATTTACATTGTCGATTTTAAACTCATTTTAAGATCAGTAATCACCCATTCGTTAGTTTGAGTTCTGAATTTATTGTGAAACGTTCGTTTAACGTTTTGTACATTGACAGTTCATACTTTTAATATGAACTTCACATTATTGTTCCGGGTTCTTTGATATGTCTAAGCGACCGAAAAGCTCAATTTTACAACTTTTTTAGCAAAACGTCGCGTAGTGATTCTCGCGAGGTTAGTGAAAAATTTACATTGTCAAATGTTTCTTTGCAGCCGCAGCGTGACGATGTCGCGAACATTCTTTCTGAAATTAGTTCCGCAATCTCCTCTGAAAACCCAGCTGATAATAATAATAATAATAATAATAATAATAATAATAATAATAATAATAATAATAATGCAGAGTTCTCCTGCTCAGTAGCCTTGCTGGTCATGGGGTCAATAGAATGAGTTATACAGAGCTGGAACAATTTGTATATCTTTCAACTTGGGCTCAGCAATGGGACGCTCGGTAGGATTCAGACATGTGAGTTTCGACACATCTGGAATTCAATAGTTTTGTTTGGCAAAGTTAAACCTAACGTAGTTAGCTAGGTTTGTTCCCATGTCTTCACATACAGTCTCAATATCTGCGCGCAGAATGAGTTCAACAATACAACTGGTGGTAGCATCAATACTGTACACTCCGAACATTACATTCTGGCAAAGCATAAAAACTCGTTATGCTTCCAAACAGAGAAACACGCTTCACTACTACATCAAAAAGTTAAAAGTAGCAAGTATTGTTGTCTTAAAAATATCTGTGGAACTCGTGTGATTTTTGTATTAGCCGATGAATAAACCCTAGAAATGCATGAAATCCTCAGTAACTCATTTTCTCTCTAAAAAAATCTGACGCATGTCCTTTTTCGACCATACTCTTGAATTATAGTATGTATCGGCCAAACCATCTTGCCGCAATAGAAGTCCAAGACACATATATTATCAAACAGATATTATATATTAATTAAATATTCAATAATTAACATACTGTCAGTCTCTTTACACTCTAATCGGAAAGTATGTGCCTTGTACCTCTGTTTTGGGAAGACGGCGGCCTAGCGATGCTTGCAACTCCTACCAAAAGTTTAAGGATACTCCTTCATAAGGGATGTTTCACTCCTGTCATTCTTATGTGAAATCTTTATACTGATGTTTATACAGAAACCAACTGCCTGTGAAAAGTGAAGTTTTTACTGCAAACTCAATCTGTCTATCTTCCAAACTGTGGATTATATAACAATTTTTATTTTGTAGGAAAAATATTAATTACTCCAGAATAGGTTGACTTAGATCAGTGAATTTTGGGATAGTGTTAAACATATCTGAAAGACGTTTTGTGCAATTATTGGTTTTTGTTTAAAATAATTTGTGACAATTCGTACAGGCATTGTATTCCAGATTGTATGTTTTTCCTTTAGGAAGACTTGCCATTTTCTAAAATTCCCTTGAGCTTGAAATTCGCGGCAAATGGACTCGGACCCACCATTGCCATTTACACCATAACATTGGGAGTTAGTAACATTGATCAATCAGCTTATTCCCTCCATTTGTAGTAATCAGCTGCAAGTGTGGGAAGGTTAGATTTCTTCATTGAAAAAAAAATGAAAATAGGTCGAAATTCAGTGAGTGCGGATGTGAAGTGGCAGATTATTGAGATGTGGAAGAATGACTGGAGATAATATCTAACTCAATTTCAAAATTCACTGATCTAAGTCAACCCATTCTGGAGTAATTAATTTTTTCCATACAAAACATGTAATTTTTCAATAAGTTTCATAAGAGACAAATTGTTATATAATCTACAGATTGAAAGCTAGACAGACTGGGTTTGCAGTAAAAACTTGACTTTTCATAGGCATTTGATCCCTGTATAAACATCAGGACAGGAGTGAAACATCACTTATAGAGGGGTATCCTTAAACTTTTGGTAGGAATTGTACTACACATAATTATTAAAACCTGAAACGTGGCTTAACAACGCGTGTATTAGACTTTTCTTCAATCCAGAGCAGGGGCGGCCCGTCCATAAGAGCTGCGGAGCTGCAGCACTCCGAGCTTTGACACGAAAATAAAAATAATATTTATCTTAATTTGTAGAAGAATTGTTACAGCTTTTATTGGTAAATTGCTTTATATTTCATCTGGCCGGAAATATGTACTATTATCTTATGCATTATCTTTTTGCGCGTCGATTGTACTGGAATTGACACTGCATTCAAAGTCGTCCTGGGATCTGCAGTGTGGGACAGATCATAGAGAGTGTGTCTTGCTAGGTCAAGGGGTAGAGAGGTGAGGGGAAGCAGAGGGAAACTGCCGCTGTTTAAAAGTTATATTTCGCTGCAGTGGCTTGCAGACCCAGGCGACAAGGGAAGATCTTTCCTCCCCTCCCACACAGCTATTGTAATGCTACGTCAAATGGATTCTCTATTCCCTTGAAACTTAATGACAACATTTTTATTTTCTCTTCACATACTTATTGTTGTAGAATCTTATCGAGTTAATATAACGAAATTAATATTCGCTTTTGCCTTATTATTACGTATATATCCAGCCTCCAGCAGAACCTAATAATATTTGCTTTAACTTAAAATGATTGCACGAGTATAATCCTTTTGATATAGCACGTGAAATACGAAAGAGACTTCTTTTTCAGTTTTAGAAAATTGTTGGCCATCAGTATATCTGAGGTTTACTTTAGTGTGACGTTTTTGTACCGTAATGCAAATGTGCAAGCATGAGTGTGTGTGAACTACAAAATATTAATTTTATTTTTCTCAACTTTTCCTTGCGGAGAAAATTGATGTAATGAAGTGAAATTAAAGGGTCGTTCGTTACCCGACTTAAATCTTACTCAAGCTTCATCCAGCCGAAATAGTGCATATATGTAAGGAAGTATAAAAATGAAATTTACACTAAGCATTTGTGGCTGCCTCCTCTTCGGTCGTGATACTGCATAGACTAGGAGTGGTGTGACAGATTTAGGACATTTGCCCTAAAAATTAAAAAGCACGAATCTTCACATCTCACCTGAAAAATGTTGTTTCATTGGCTATGTTAGGCAAAATTAATATTGCTGAGCAATTAAGTGAAGCGAACAGAACAAACATTCTCAAACATAATCAAGAAGTGAGGGAAAATCGTGAAATTATTTAAAAAAATATATAGATTGTATCAAATTTTTGGCCAATATGAACTTCCCCTTAGGGGACGTGATGAAAAAACGATTCGAAGAACTCTGATGTATTTCGTGGGTTGCTACAGTCCGTGAGTAATCTAAACGAGCCTCTCAAAAATCATTTGGAACATGCCACTGTTTAAAGGTAATTCTAAGACAATTCAGAATGAACTGGTAGATTGCAAGTTCAGTATCTGCCAATCAGAATTTCATACTGATGTCGGTGGTATTAGTTTTTTTTTAGCGGTTAGCAACTTATGCCACAGACATCTCCCAACTAAGTGAGAAAGTTTTGGTTTTTCTATATGTAGTGCATTTATTTTTGTCCTATACTTATTAGCAATGGTATCAAGAAATGAAATTTGTATGTACCAAAATCTACTGCAGCTCTCCCAATCCACAAGTTCACGAGCCGCCACTGATCCAGAGTAACGATTAATAGCGACTAGTGCGTCAAACATTATTACTCAAGTAAACATCTGTTTTAATAATAATAAACATGATACTGCAATTGTGGTTGGTGATCTAGATTATGTAAATAAAGCTACCGTGTGTCCGTTTAGTTATGTCGCATGCCGGTTTCTCCCACTCGTTTCTGCTAGCCCCTCTCTATAAAGACTATTGGCTAGACTGTTAGGTAGTTTTTACCCTTTCCTGAACCCTGCGACATAACCACTCGGACGGAGAGTAGTAATGAACTTAAAATAAAATATATGTATGAATATCCAATGTTTACGTGATAAAACGAAGATTTTAAATTCTTATTTATATCAGTTAAATTTAAGTATACTGTTGTTTGTTTTTGCGAATACTGGCTTCTTCAGGATGAAATTGAGTTTACCATTTTAGAGGGATTCATAATTGCAAACTCATTCTCAAGAACTAAACTAAAAAATGGAGACTCTGTTATGTAATTGTAAAAAATAATTATCATACAAAGTTATTTATTTATCTGATTCCTGTGTGGAGTTACACTTTAAAACCTCTGGTATTTTTATTGAAAAATCTGAATGAATTATTTATTATAAATATTTATAGATCATCTAGTTGATAATTTTATATTTTTATGAGAAGTTAGACAATATTTTAAATTCTCTAACTAATCTTAACGATAAATTTTAAATTTTTAGTGATTTTAACAAATTTTAAGAATAATTCAAATGAAAGTAAATGTCTATGTAATTTATTTAGAATGAATGGTTGTTATAGAACTGTTTTTGAACTAACTGGAGAAGAGTCATGTTTGATAATATGTTTACTAGCCTTCATTCTCATTCATACAATATCAAGGTCATCGACCCTGGATTCTTCGATCATAATAGCGATTGTGTGCGAAGTACTGTTTACAATAGGAATTTAAACTCAGATCACAATACGACGACTCTTAGGAAAATAACCAATTTTGAATGCCTTTATAAATCAGTTACATATTCATTACCAATTGGTATAATACCGTACTATTGATAACCATAATCAATTGCAAGTTAATTTGACTTTTTTATATGTTTAATAGATCTTTTTAATAATTCATTTCCATTGAAATTGATCAGAGTTACTAGTAACCAAGAACATAAAGTTTATTTGTACAATAATGAATTATAGGAACATTAAAAGAAAAATTAGATCTCTCCATACATTAGCTAACGGTACTAAAGATTCCTCAATAGTCCAGACCTATAAAAAGTAATAATAAAAATACAAGTATGTCATTAGGAATGTTTTTATTGGCTATTTTATGACGCCTTATCAACTCCTGTGGTTATCCAGCATTTAAATGAAATGAAGGTGATAATGCCAGCGAAATGGATCCAGGGTCCAGCGCCGAAAGTTACCCAGCATGTGCTCTTTGTTAGTCTTAATGGGAAAAACCTTGAAAAACCTCACTTGTTCCGATTAGGATTTGAACCCGGGTCGGCTCGTTGCACGGTCATACATGCTAATTGTTACAGGAATGTTAAGTTGAATGCTAATGTTATATTAATTGAAAATTCTGTTAATAAGTACAAAACGGTGTGGTTCTTAATTGAATAGAAAGCCACTCAATGTAAAAATAATAAGGTTGGTGTTTCGTGTGACGAATTTAATGAACATCTGTCCAACCTTCTTGAGAATATAAACGCCCGGTTAGAACTATCTGACACTACAGTGAGTGTACTATTTTCGAAATGTAATATGCTCAATTTGCTTTTCAAATGGAAATTTATTTATGCAGATGATGTCCTAAAATGGTTTATTTATGAAAAACACTCACAGCAAAGATTATTATGATATTTTTGACAATAAGCTTATGAAACAAATTAATTATTTAATTTATAGTAATCCCATTGACTGCTTGCATGAATGATTATCTTTGTACTGGTATATTTCCTGATTTTTTAAAAGAATAGCGATAAGAAACCTAGCAGCTATAGACCAATTTCGCTTATTCATGTTTTCGCTGACATTTTTGAAATCGTAATAAAAATCAAATTTGTGAATACTTTGAACCTAATAACAAGTTTTATAATTTTCAATATGGATACAGATCTATTTCTAAAGCTGTCACTAGTTTTACTGACTATAATCTTGAATCATCGGAAGACAAGATATTTATATCTTATAAATTTTGCGATTTAAATGTCCTGTCGAGTAAAAATTACGTCTTTATTTTATTAAAGGGGAGATTAACTGCCCTATACCGCCAATATTAAATTTAATTATTTAATTACACTTCATCTCAAGAACTACTGAAGATACATATTCAAATTTTAACGGTTAAATATATCAATTTCTAAACAAACTTGCAAATTTATCACGGAATATCACTTTAAAAATTTAATCTTTTAAAGTAATATCAAGAAATACAAGTTAAGAAAAGATTTTATCTTCTAAAATAATTATGTTATTATTTTCTTATTTTTTATCAAAATATTTTTTATGATCAAACTAACAGACATACGTCACTTAATGAGCGTCCATTTCATTAATGTATTCTTAAAATAGCCTATGTTTAAAATTTCATCCTTTTATTACAGTTCTTTAGAAAGTGGGACATTTGCATAAAAAGTAACAAAACATGAACATAATTTAAAAGATTCAAATCTTTTTATGGAACTCATAATTATTGATAAAATCTACGTATCTTCATACTGTAAAATTTTAGTGTAATATCTTCAATAGTTTCTGAGATAATAGATAATTAAATAAGAAAATTGAAAATTATCGCATTACGGGATAAGGCAGTAAACTCCCGTTAATTATTCAAAAAGTTGACACTGAGAGAAGAACACTTTTCTACAATGCCTGGTTCACTATTTACTTGATGTTGTAATATACCCTTAATTTTAATCAGTATTTCTAAAGCAATGGCCGGAATTAAACCGTACTAGTTCGAACCCCAGAAGGAACCTAGTGTAGAAGTGCCAGAAGTCAGTTCACTTGAGAACAGAAATAACAACACATAGAACTGTAACTGTAATGAATGTAAGGTAATGCCAATATGAGAATAATGTTTTTATTGCCACGAAAGTGTTAGCATAAATAATATTAAAGGCAGTGCAGAGTGTATAACTTTTCACGATTCTTTCGAAAATGGTGTCTTCAATTATACTCATAGATACACTAAATACAGCTGGGCGTTTAGCGATTGTTAGGGCAGAGGTCTTGAGATAAGGGACTAGTAATTAGTGTTTTATATGTTCGTCTGCCTTTTCAATTCTTTTGTAATAGTACCCTCTATAACACAACAAAATCTAAAATGTTGTCGTCTTTATATTTATTGCCTTATACGAATACGTTACGTATTTGCCACTAAAACCAGAGCTGTCATAGTGGCCATCACCAGCTATTCAAAGTATTTTACTCTCCCGTAATTTACAATTGTTCGTCCCTTCCTTGTCCCCACATTCTCCTAATTCCAGGACCGATATATGTTTTTACTAACATTCGAAAAGTAAAAACCCGTACCATTTAGGACTACATACAGGGTATTAAAAAGTATCCAATATTTTAGGAGGTGTTAGTATGCATCAAAACAAGGAAATAATGTCTAATAAACATGGGTCATACAAAATTTACTTTCTGAGATCTGAACACTTGTTCATAGGAAGTGCTCAATGTGACGTTCATTCATTCCTCTGCCCTTCTGCGTAAGGAATCATGCACTGTTTGAAATTGACCTGGTTGTTCTTGTATGTGTTGACATACTTTGAAGAGGCGATCCTGTAGTGTCTGCACATTCTTGATTTGGAGTGGCGTAGACCAATTCCTACATGTGTTACCATAACCAAAAGTCTAGGGGATTTAGATTTGGAGAACTAGCAGGCCAAGGTGTGGGGCTTCCCTGATCAATCCAACGGTTGATCAGGTCAGGTGTTCATTCACATTGCGGAGAAAATGTGTTGGTGCACCATCTTATTTTGATGCATACTATCTCCTCCTAAAATATTGGATACTTTTTAGCACTCTGTATATGGATATAAGTAGATAATCTCACACATATTGAAAAAAGTCTATTTAAATTTGTCTGTGAAGGCAACAAATTTATGAGATCTTCCGTCCTCTCAGTTCCAACACGTAAACATAATTTCCTGTTTGAAGGTTTCACAATATTGACCAGTTTATCAAATTTCATACAAAGAAAAAACAAAAAGGAACACAAGTAATGCATTCGTGGGTGCTGTAAAAGAAAGTCTAACACAAAAGAATAGATTCCAATACTAACCGGAAGATACTAAAATCAGCTTACAAATGAGTTTAAAATCTAAGTTGCTTTTTTTTTTACGCGGTTTTACCTTTGACACGGCTCTGTGTTTTCCTTTACCCATTAAGCCATTAGGCGTACAAGCCAAATAAGAATATTTTATTTTAACCTTCTTTATCATACTAGATCAGTATTGGCAGAGAGAGTAGAGCGTTTATTACCACATTAGAACGAAAAAAATAACACATTGTTCGTATTACACCTGGAAAATGTAAGTTTTAATTTACCAATCTGCCTATGCTTGAAAGTTCCTCACACATACGATTTTCACTTTTCTGCATCCTCTTCCGCAGCCACACCCCATTCACCCCAGTCACTCTTAACCCACTACCTGCCCTTTCGACCTGTCCTGTTAAAATCGTCCTTCAGCTCGCATCGTAACACTTTAAAAGTAGCTCATATAAATGCCCAAAGTCTTCTCTGTCATTTCAATGAAGTTAAATCTATTTTCTCCCCTTTGTCCCTTCACGCTAGTCTTATCTCTGAAACGTGGTTGAAACCTTCCTTATCATCTTCTCTTGTAAGTTTAGATAATTACACCCTATGTAGAAACGACCGAATCGGTAAACGCGAAGGTGGTGTTGCAATATATGTGCGATCGGACTTACCGTTTAAAATTGTCCACCAGTCTTCGAATGAATTCTTAGAACATCCTGAATATCTATTCATCGAAGTCAGTGCAAGCAACAAAAAGGGCCTCCTTGGAGTTATTTACAAATTCCCTAAATCAGGTTTCTTAAGTGATCTTGAAACACTTTTGTTTAATCTTGTGCCTCATTATGACCATACTGTTATTTTAGGCGATTTCAATACAAACTCTTTAAATTCAAGTAATTACGCTACAATTCAACCTAAGAACATGTTTGAGTCTTACAATATATCCATCCTTCCTTCCGCAGCTACCCACCTCACCCAAGAATCGGAGACACTTCTTGACATTATTGCTACGACAAATCCTCAGCTAGTATTAACGAATGGACAACTACCAGCACCAGGTATCTGAGCTCACGACATAATATTTCTAGAATATTCCTTGTATTGTTCAAAATATAAACCTCACATCACATCATACCGTGACTTGAAGCATATTGAGCAAGATGAATTAATCAAGGACGCACTTAGCCTACCTTGGAGTGTGAAATTTACCAGACATTGACGATAAAATCGAAAAATGTAACGACCTAGTGGTTTAGTTATACGATAAACACACACCCTTGAAAACCAGACGAGTCGGTAGACGCCCTGCGCCCTGGATGTGCGATGCCTAAAACTTCTCATGACAGACAGAGCCACCGCTTATCGTAAATACAGATGGAGCAAAGACGAATTAGATTTTAATAATTACAAAGTTTTAAGAAATAAATGTAATCAAGCAGTAAGAAATCCTAAATTACGCCATGCACATTCTCTTATTCTACCTTCAGTCAGTGTGAAAGAATTGTGGCGTAACCTTAATAACCTGCGTCTAACAAAAGCAAAGCCTAGGGTAGATAACATCAACTTGTCACTCAATAGTCTAAATGAACATTTCGTCACTGCTCCACCTAACCATTACATAAACAAGAGACTCTTGAATTCCTCAGATCTTATACCCAACCTGTGTGGGATAAATTCTTCTTTAAACACATTAACCCAACTGACATAATGAAGACGCTGCGACGTATGAAATCTAAAGCCCAAGGCATAGACAATATAAATATCACTCTCGTGTGTAAAATAATAGATATGATCTTGTCGACTTTACCCATATATTCAATGTATCTATTATGACTGGGTCCTATCCCTCACTCTGGAAAATGGCATTAGTAAAACCTTTACCTAAATCTAACACACCTTCTACAGTAAACCAATGCAGACCAATATCAATTCTTCCCACTCTTCCAAAAGCATAAGAACATATTTTACACAGACAACTTACGGACTATCTCGACGAACACAAACTCCTTGACGACTATCAATCGGATTTTAGGCCTGGACACAGCACTACTACAGCTCTACTTAAAGTGACTGAGGACATTCGTGAAGCTATAGTTAGGGGTGAAGTAACAGCACTAACTTTTATCGATTTCAGAAATGTCATTAGTTCTGTTGATATCGACTTACTTCTTGTGAAGATAAAGACTTCGCACCTGACAGACAATACCTTGAACTGGATGGACTCCTATCTACGTGACCGCCATCAGTGTGTTTCACTTGATAATCAGTTCTTCCCATGGCGATGCACAAAGGCGGGAGTGCCCCAGGGCTCCGTATTAAGACCACTACTCTTTTCTACCTACATTAATGGTGTATCAAAGAAATTACAGTATTGTCGATATCACCTCTATGCCGACGATCTACAATTATATATAGGCCTACATTCCAGTCCCAATACGATCAATGAATCAATTGATAATTTGAATTGTGACCTAGCCATTGTTTCCACCTGGGCGGCCAATTTCGGACTCGTACTTAATCCAAGTAAGACTCAAGCTATAATTATTGGACATAAACGTTTGGTTAAGTCTCTTAATAACATTAATCTTTCAAATAACTACTGAAGCTTTCCTGGCGACGTGATAATTCGAAATTTTCTCGGGCTTCCAGCCAGGTCATAAGTTGGTGATCCACCGATGTTTCGAGGATGTTCATCTTCCTCATCTTCAGGGTTAAGGGGAAATTACTTAGCTCCTTGGCCTTTCTAACTAATAAGAGCCAATCAGCGCACAGCTCCTCGGCTGACCCCTCCCTCTGGCACTATAAATTAAGGAGCTGGATACCCCTAGACATCATTTAACCCTGAAGATGAGGAAGATGAACGTCCTCGAAACGTCGGTGGATCACCAACTTATGACCTGGCTGGAAGTCCGAGAAAATTTCGAATTAATCTTTCAGTTGTTACACTTAAAAACACACTAATCCCTTATTCATCTGTCGTAAAAAAAATCCTAGTTCCTTTTTGGATAATATTCTAAATTGGAATTTTCATTTTAAGAAACAATAAAATAAATCTGTTCCTCCATTCACTGTTTGAGTCGCTTAAGAAACTTCTTGAACCAGCAACTAAAACTTACCCTAGTACAAACCCTAGTAATGCCGCAATTCTATTATTGTGACGTTCTCTTAAGTGACCTAAGTTCTGAACTGTCAAGTTACAGCGAGTTCAGAATATGTGCGTCAGATATATATGCAACATCCGATGATATGGTCACATATCGCCATCCTTTGCAAGTCTTTCGTGGCGCCAACTCAAAGAACGTAGAACTTCACACTCTTTGTCTTTACTCTTTCGAATTCTGCACACCTCAACACCAAATTACCTTTCGTCTCGTTTATCTTATCTATACTCTAACCATTACGTAAATACCAGATCACTTATCTGTGGCACGCTAAGTATACCTCTTCATAGAACATCTTGTTATTCATAATCTTTTACAGTATCCACCTCGTGATAATGGAATTTCTTGTCACAATGTATTTGGGGCTGCAAGACAATAAACTTTTTAAAAATACAGTAGATTGAAGGATAACCTTCTTAGCAATTCACTCTAATTATACTGACTTAAACGGTCACTGACTATATGGTAACTTCTTTCTTTAGGCATGCATCCTGATAGCGCTGTATTTTCAAAATTCTATCAATAATCTCTTCTTATTATCTAACATTATTTGAAATATATTAACATTCTATGTATTTTAGTTTAATGCTACACAGTTTGTATTTCATTGTTTCATTGTTTAATAATAATTAATAGTTCATAGCATTTTACTGTTCAATTCATAAGTAATTCTTGCATACGCTTAACTTTTATCTAAATCAAATTGTTGTATTCTTTGTAGCTTGTATACTTTTTGCTGGTTGAGTGGAAGAGAAGGCCTTACGGCCTAAATTCTGCCAGTTAAAATATTATTATTATTATTATTATTATTATTATTATTATTATTATTATTATTATTATTATTATTATTATTCCAAAGGTTCCCAAACTTTTGACACTCACAGCTCCTTTTCTCCGCTGTTCATATACCGGTAGTTCCATCATGGAAATTACGAAGGTATGAATCAGGTCAACTGTAATTCTTGTATTTATTTTCGGCTAGGTAATTTCTTCAGGTAGGGAAATTAAGAGTTCAGTAACAATAAAGGTATAAAAATGATTTAATGTAGCAAAAAAAAAAAAAAACTACAAATTTTTGTTTACCAATGACATTTTCACAGCTCTTCACAAACATACACTTAATCATTTCAGCTGCTTAAAATATATATATATATATATATATATATATATATATATATATATAACAGTTATAAAAATTACCAGATTAAAAATGAGAGTATTTTATTATTACTAACAAATATCATATTTTACTGTCATAATGTCATAATGAGAAGGATACGGCTGTTTATTGTTATTTAGTTCATTGTATCTTCGAGTTATTTTAGGTGTTGCAATATTTACTTCTTTTTTAATGTTTAATTTAACTGATACTTTGACTTTATTACAGCTATTACTGAAAAACCACATTCACAAATGCAAGAGGTAGCGAATTGAATTAAAGCAAAGAGTGCTTTCTTGCTGATCATTGGATATTCATCTTCAATGCTGCACCGAAACTCTAACAATGACTGTGACTGGAATCTTGCTTTCAATGTTTAGTCAGTAGAAATATCAGTGAGCTGGTCTACTTCCTCATTGTTTAAATGCTGGGATACTCGATAAGAGATGATAGGCGTATACATAAAAACAACTTGAATGTTATGGACATGCTAAGAGAATGTCACAAGAAGATTACTCACGACAATTTTTAGAATGGATACGATCTGGAAAAATAAGCATGGGAAGACTACACCTTATGTGGATGTGTGGCATTCAACAAGGAATGAAGGAGAAGGGGACAGGACAATGAATTGATAGAAAGAAATTGCGACAACGGATTAGGAATTGAAATAAGAGTTTTTGGGCACTGGAAGATTTTTGATATACTGTAAAATCGGATATTAATTAGAGTCAGAGCCAAAGCGAAATTTTTCACTTCATAATAAGTTTCACACTGATTCCAGGATCCACTCAGCCTCCTACAGTGTCGAGTATCAGGTTCCTATTGTGGACAGAGAGCTACCGGAAAGCGATGCTGAACATATTTTCTCTAGTTATTTCTTTCTTTGGTTTAAACCTCTCACCCTTATAATCGACTTACTCACTAACGTAGCGTAAGGAAGGGTACATCTTCGTACCAACACTACATTCTATTACAATGCGGATTTCCCTGACTGTTTGGTCAGCACGAAGCAGAGCCACGGTGGACACGCACAATACAAAGGATAGTCAGTTCACGTGAAAGAGATTAATATCTGTCCATGCCGGGACTCGATCTACTGATCGCTTGGTTGGGAAGCGCACTCTCAAGTCCACTCTTATTTTAAAATTTGAGTGTGACTTACCTTTTCGCGATATTGCCTCCTTGATGAATCCAAGCTTTGGATTAAATTGGTAGCATGTCCCAAGAAGAGTGCATAGCAGGTGGCACCACTGATCATGGATAACATGGTGAGCCACATGTCCGTAAGTGACTGCGGCGGAAACCTGCCGTATCCGATGCACAGCATATGTGACATCGCCT
The DNA here is from genome assembly GCF_040183065.1 of Periplaneta americana. Taxonomy (NCBI): domain Eukaryota; kingdom Metazoa; phylum Arthropoda; class Insecta; order Blattodea; family Blattidae; genus Periplaneta; species Periplaneta americana. The sequence continues at coordinate 82,727,031 of NC_091119.1, forward strand.
TGAACAAGGCCCACGAGTACTGCTCCAACCAGAACGCTTCCTGTAAGCACAAGTTGAGGCCCATCATTATTAAAACAATAACTTGTTAATTTGGCTGTACCGTTTCTACACAGTAATAAACACAACTTAATGCTAATAATGTGGATGAATTTCGGGGAAAAAATGGATGTTAAAAAACATTTAAAATGTATATCATGATATAGAATAATAAAAAGGGTCTTCGATATTGAAAAGTAAAAGATGCAAAGGAGATTATTCATAGAGCAACTCCACTTTAGGTGTATTAATTTAATTAATTGAGTTAACAGGATATTTAAACATCTTTCAACTTGCCATAATGTATCACAATCTAAACTTATAATCAATTCAATTAAAACAGTAGTAATAAATTATGTAATTTCGTTCATTTGGTTAAGTAATCTAGTTGAGACATTTGGAAAGGTCGAGAAATGTCTAAAGAAAAAAATTATTAGAGGTAACAGTAAGAAAGTGGAAAAAGTAAACCAAAATAAAATAAAGCTGACTGACCAAGAAAGTATAATAAGTAAAACGAAAATATGCAAAAGAAAACAAAGGAAAGAAAAAATAAGAAACAGAAACATGCAAACAAAATAAAAAGTAAAACAAAGGTACAGATGAAGTAAATTATATGTAAAGTAAAATAAAGGAGAGTAAATAAAAATAAAGGTAAAGTGAAGTATGGAAAGATAATGGAAAATTAACTGAATTAAAGTAAAACAAAGAAAAGTAAAGTTACATAATTCCCTCGCTGTAGAGTCATGGTTTAAGACATCATGCCTAGGACTCACGTTACGGAATGCACGCTGGTTCGAGTCCTCATAAAGAAGGAATTTTCTCATGAAATTTGAGCCGGTATCCACTCAGAATCGTGATGAATTTAGGGAGCTACGATAGTAAAATAAATCTGGTTACGGAAACCAGGTACAACGGCTAGGGGATTATCATGCTGACCACACGATACCTCCAATCTGAATGGACGATCATTCACTTCTGCAGAGGTATGTGGACGGGAGGTCAACAACCGGCTGGTCGCCCTTGGCCCTTCATGGGATGCTGCGCCACAGACTTAATTTTTTAAGTGACGTACACTATGAAAAATTAACTTCGCGAACTCATCCTTCAAAAAGTGTTACATGCTTCATTGCTGAATGTCATTACTGTCACTTTCAAAGTATTGCCCTTGCGAAGCTATGCACGGACTCCGGCACGCAAATCCACCCTTCAAAGCAAATCTGGAACTCCGTTTCTGGAATGGCCAACATAGCTGTCGTCGTAATACCGTTATGTCTTGAGTGTTATAAAAATGTCTTCCTACCAATGTTTCCTTTACCTTTGTATAAGAAAAACGGCATTGGGAATCAGATTAACTGATTAGGAAGGATGTTCCTATACAGTTATTTGTTTACTGGATAGAAAGTCCCTCACAGACAGTGCCTTGTGAGATGGTAGCAATGCTATGGTGCAAGAACCATGATTTGTTGACGAAAAGTTTAGATTGTTTTCGTGAACTTTCTTGTGCAGCATTTTCAGCATTTCCAAATAGTAAACTTGATTAATTGTTTGTACAGATGGTACAAATTCGACAAATGTTTGCAAAGTTTTCGTTAGTTCTTCTCGTTACCGACCGTACTGACCTCTCTCCAACAGTGATTCTTAGTATCCCCTCAGAAAAAAAAAAGTTTAATCCATTCGTACACTGCCGTTTTCTTACTGGAATTATCCCCATAAATTTGGAATAACATATCTCTGATTTCACTTTCATTTTTACAAAGTTTAAGAAGAAAATTAAGGTTTGAGCCGTCCATTTCCAAAACCTGTTCAGTCCTTCGAACAAAATTTTACAGGAATCAGGAAAAACTGTCATTTGTTTCTAAATTTCCTCTTGTGTAATTTCGTTGTCTAGTTTTATACGGTGATTTATTCCAATCTGAGCTATATGCAGTGCTGAAATCATACTGTAATGGTTTATTTTTAATTGAATATTTTAGGTTGGACTTAACGGTGTTAGGTTCTATAACTGGGACATAACGAAGTTTGGAACTGTATTTGACTATTCAAGATGGCACACAACAAGAGAGAATACATAAAGATGAAAATTACTTATTTACTGATTTATTATCAATAAAAAAGTATCGACTACAATCAGTCTGTTACTATAGTATATCACTATCAGTTTATCACTAGCAAAAAATGCAGATGGAACGTAATATTTATACAAGTAGTATGATTCATGAGTGGCACATTATGTGAGTAAGTTAAAGAGGTTATTTTTGAAAACACAATTAATATGATAACGTGGATGAAAGCTAAGAAAATAAATATATTTTTTTGATTCTGCCTTTCTAATAAAGTCTCAAACTCCATTACAATTCGTTTATAGTCAGTAGTTTCAAGATAAGGCTTTTTGCTTTAGCTTGCTCCTTTATATGGACAAAAACTCTATCAGAAGGTATGAACGAGTAGCCAACGAGAAACAGTAGAATAATATTCTTAACAGTTGTTGAAGATTCTTTGGCTATCCACGAGCATAACATATATAATATAATGTGATTTTTATTTATTAATTTACCAGAAATTATTGATTGAAGAATGTGTGAATATAAAGTTGTTTGAAACTATATCCTCTATAATGCATTGTTTTCTACTGGACTTAACAGGGTTTGCTCCTGTAGGCTATACTCTTATGGACATGACGTTTTATGGATCTGTAACAGTCAAGGACTTAACAGGTTCTGAAACTCCAGCCAACATTCAGTCGTAAATTTGAGTAGGAAATAACGCATATAGTACCTCTAAATGTGGCTTAAAAGGTGTAAGGCAATGCCATCTATCACATGATGTACAGAACTAAAATTTGAATTTTTGTCGACTTAACGGTTTCTGGAAATGAGCGACTGGTTTGTTAGTTGGTCTAATTCAAGTTCCGACATTTTTGCGACGACACACAAAAACACGCAATAATAACAATGTGCGCCACTCAGCAAGACATTACCAGACATCAACACAAACACAGATGAGAGACATGGATATGCCAAGATCATGAAATCTTACCGAGCTGTTTGTACAGTGCTGCCAACGAAGCACACGGTGGAAAGTTCGTGAACTTTATTATCAGAGAGGTATGGTAAGATAAAGTCAAGTAAGGCAAATTAAGATATGATACGATAAGTTAGGTAAAGTAAGGTAATATAAGATAAGGTAAAGTACAGTAAATTAAAAATATGAGGAAGCAAAATGAATATAAGTAAAATTAGGCAAAGTCAAATCAAGTTCAGTAATTTAGCATTTACATCAGATACTTTATATGATTTCTTGAAATTTGTTAAATGAACATCTTCATAAGCTCAAGACGAAGACTTTCTACGACTATAATATTGTAGTGAAGAATGACAACATAAGAAAAGCGAATTGACACCTTGCAGTGCAATTGATAGTGTGACAGCGACGTGAGATTCGAACTCACGACCAGCGTCCCGCAAGAGAGAAGATCGCGCGGAGCACTTTGGGACGGCGCGCGGCGAGAGAGTGGAGAGGGAGTTTGCGCGCGCATCTTCTGCTTGCCTAGAGAGGCCGAGAAATCCGTCGAAGTGGAAGACTCGCGAATTCGAACTTTCGAGGCTACGTCGCTGTGGTTATAAATTACGGTCGCGAAGGAACGACAGAGTTTTCAGTTATTCAGTCAGTGAGAAAGCCAGAGCAAGGAAGCCAGTCTTGTGTACCGGAGTTCGACTCGAGTGTGCGTCCGCAACTGCGTCAGCAGCCGAAGGCCTGAGTTCGAGTGCAGTGGACCGCAGTTGGAGGGACCTGATTTCGAATGCAGTGGACCGCAGTTGGAGGGACCCGAGTTCGAGTACAGTGAACCGTCTCTGAAGGTCTGTGGTTCGAGATACTGTGAACTCGAGTGACTGAGATAGAAGAACTGTGAACTGAGAACTGGTAGTTCTGATTTGTAAATAGTGCTTTGTAAATATTAGCTAAGATTAACAGTTCATTGTTGTGCGTAATAGTCCAAGTAAATTGTCATTGTCGTTGGTGGAGTGCTATAACGAATACTGTGTTGAGTGAAGATCCAATTGTTGACGAGAGCGTTTAAGGTGAATTGTAGAAAGGAATTATTGTTGGAAGAATAAATTACATTGTTGTTACTAATAAAATTTACATTGGTGTCAGAATCGGGATATTATCGACAATGGAGAACCTACAGCAGATCCTGCAAGCCATCGCGGAAATGAAAGCAGAAATGAAAGACGAAATGAACAAGCACATCAGTGAGCTGAAGAACGACATAAGTGAAGTGAAAACGGAGATGAAAAGTGACATAAGTGAAGTGAAAACGGAGATGAAAGGCGACATGAGCGGAGTGAAAGATGACGTCACTACGCAAATTGAAAGCGTTTCGGCCCATGTAGATGGAATTGTCGCCATCGTGAAAGACGAACTCAAAGCCGATCTTGACAACCTAAACAAGAATTTTACAACTATAAACGAGACAGTAGCCGAATTGAGACAGGAGGTAGACCATTTCGACGGCAAAATCCGCGATCTCGAGCGTCGTCAAGAGCAGACGAGCGAGTTGCTGGACAAGACGAGTGAGGTGATGGACAAACACGCCGGGGAAAACAAGCACATACTCACGTTGATGGACCGACATGCTGAAGGAAACAAGCATATCCTCGCGTTGGTGGATCGCCAGGCTAGAGAACAGAAACAGATAATTGCCGAGGAAGTTCAACGGGCCGTGGAAAGATCGACGACTGAATTGAGGACCTCATTTAGTGGCCATGTGGAACCATCGCCCTCAGCCAGACATTGCAACGTCAAGACGCCGAAGTTCGACGGTACGACGTCTTGGGCGATATTCCGTTGCCAGTTCGAGGCCACCGCGGCACATAATGGGTGGACACCAGCGGAGAAGACTACCCAGCTGTTGACCGCGCTTCAGGGGCAGGCGTCGGAGATTCTTCACAGCGTTCCAGAAGATGGGACAGCCGCTGAGATAATGGCGGCCTTGGAGGGACGTTATGGTGACCATCAACTTGCGGCAGCATTCAGGACCCAACTGAAAACGAGGGTCCAACAGTCAGGCGAGTCCCTACAAGAATTCGCGATGGCGGTGGAACAACTGGCCCATAAGGCCCTCAGGGGCCTACCTAATGATTTCATCGCTGGAGAGGCGGCCTACACCTTCGGCAGCGGAGTTCGAGACCCCGAAATCAGACAACAGCTACTCCTGGCAGAGCATCGTACCATCAACGCAGCTCTGGCGGCGGCCCTCAGGATGGAGGCAGCAAAGTTGACGGCGAACGTCTCGACGTCGCACCGGATTAGGAGCGTCGCGACGGCCGACGTCGAGGAGCGTGAACCGAAATCACCCGAGCGACGAAGACGAGGAGTGCCTACTTGCTGGTCCTGTGGCGAGCCTGGATACCTGAGGAGGGACTGTGACCGATCTTGTCACAAACAGGAAAACTAAAAGGGGCCGATGCGATGAGGGGCACGTCGGCGCCGTCATCACAATCCCCTCGGCTGATCTTGAAGACGGTTAACAGAAGATGCGACGATGGGCTGATTGCTGACGGATGGATAAGAGGCCGCCCATGCAGAGTACTGGTAGACACCGGGGCGTCGCTCACCATCGCCAGACCGGAAGTCGTGCGTGGCCTAACAGGGAGGACGCCGCTGCGCCGGTATGAGCTACGTACTGCCTCAGGCGAGAACCTGCCCATCCAAAAAGAGGTTTTCCTGGGCTTGACCTTGGGAAAGAGGAGACTGGAGATGTGGGTGTTCGTCGCCAACATCACTGTAGACGTCATCCTGGGACTCGACGCCATGCGGATCTTCGATGCAACGGTGGATGTCAAGCGCCGTATCCTGCGGTTTGGTCAGGATGAAGTGTTCCTGAGGGACGTCGAAGACCAACCCATTGCAAGCAGACTCATCTTGGAGAATCATGTGACAATCCCGGCAGGCTGCGAGATGGTGGTGACGGCAAGACTGGACGGACAACCGAAGAGAAACCTGCTCCTCGATTCGCAAACAACTCCGATAGATGGGGTTTATGTGGCCAGATCCCTACTCCCGAATCAGAAGGTGGTACCGGTGAGGGTCCTGAATGTCACCAATCGGGACAAAGAGGTGCCTAGTGGAACTGTATTAGGTAACGTCGAGCCGGTGGTGTCTCTGACTTCTCTAGCAGATAACGAGGAGTGTCACCGACCACGTCCAGATCTAGACCCATCACTGAAAGAGCTGGCTCGAGAATTGCCGGCGAATTTAAGCAAAAGAGAAAGAAGACAAGTCCACGATCTACTGACAGAATTTCAGGTTGTATTCAGTCTGTCTGAAAATGACTACGGGAGAACGGAAAAAGTTCAGCACTGCATCGACACCGGAAATGCTCGCCCAATCAGACAACCTCCTCGACGCGTCCCTCTAGCTAAACAGAGGGAGATTGACAGCCAACTGGAGGGCATGAAAGCAAGAGGGGTCATCGAGGAATCCGACAGCCTTTGGTCATCACCTGTGGTGCTGGTGAAGAAGAAGAATGGGGACCTGCGTTTCTGCGTGGACTTCAGAAGACTGAATGACGTCACCAAGAAGGACTGCTTTCCGCTTCCACGAATTGACAACACCTTGGACACCCTGGCCGGAGCAGAGTGGTTCTCGACGTTGGATTTCAAGTCAGGATACTGGCAGGTGGCGCTACATCCTGAGGACAAGGAGAAAACGGCATTCTCTACAGGCCAGGGACTATGGCAGTTCACCGTTATGCCGTTCGGCCTCTGCAACGTCCCGGCTACATTCGAGAGACTAATGGAGTCCGTAATGAGAGGCCTGACATACGACACCTGTTTGCTGTACCTTGATGACGTCATCGTGGTGGGCAAGACTTTCAGCGAAAAGCTGTTGAACCTGAGGAAAGTGTTCGAGAGACTGCGACAAGCCAGGCTGAAGTTGAACCCGAAGAAATGTCATCTATTCCAGAAGAAGGTCAACTACTTGGGACACGTAGTAGGGACCAACGGAGTGGCCACGGACCCGGAGAAGCTACAAGCCGTCAGAGGATGGCCGAGACCGAGGGACAAGCAGGAGCTGCGCCGCTTTCTCGGCCTCTGCACTTATTACAGAAGGTTCGTAGCTGGGTACGCCAACATCGCTAAGCCTCTAACCCAGCTGACCGAGGAAAAACGACAATTCCAGTGGACCGACGAGGCGGACTCATCCTTCCAGTCGCTGAAAGAGGCGCTCTGCACTGCTCCTGTACTGGGATATCCCATCCCTGGAAGGAAGATCACGCTCGACACGGACGCTAGCAACGTAGGCATCGGCGGAGTACTTTCTCAGGAACAGGACGGGCAAGAGAGGGTGATTGCCTACTTCAGCCGAACACTATCCAAGGCTGAGAGAAACTACTTTGTAACGCGTAGAGAACTTCTTGCCATTGTGGAAGCCCTGAAGCACTTCCACAAATATTTGTATGGCCAGGAATTCCATCTGAGGACAGCCCATTCTGCACTCACCTGGCTATTGGGCTTCAAGAATCTGGAGGGGCAGACCGCCCGTTGGGTTCAACGACTGCAGGAGTACAACTTCACCTCCGAACACCGCTAAGGGAAGAAACATTCCAACGCTGATGCCTTATCAAGACGTCCATGCCCGGATGGCTGCAAACACTGCCTGAAAGTAGAAGAGCGGGATGGCGCCCACGCAGTCCGAGCAATTGCCGCCCAGCCGAGCCCAGGATGGGATAACGCCGCCATAAGGAGGGAGCAGCTGGAGGACCCAAACATTGGACAGCTACTGCGTGATGTGGAGTCCCGCCAGAGACCAGTATGGGCCGATATCGCCAACCGTAGCACCACTTACAAGAGCTACTGGGCCCAGTGGGAATATTTCACTGTCAAGGACGGTATCCTGAAGAGGATTTGGGAGTCAGCCGATGGAAGGACCCGCATAGAACAACTTGTCCTGCCCAGGAGCAAGGTGAAGGAAGTGCTGGAGGAGACTCATGCTGGAGTGACTGGAGGCCACCTGGGAGCCAACAAGACGCTGGACAAGTTAAGACAGAGGTTCTATTGGTTGCATCAGAGAGCCGACACGGAACAATGGTGCCGAAGATGCGACACCTGTGCAGCCAGTCGCGGACCAAGGACACGCAGCAGGGGAGCCATGCAACAGTACAACGTGGGAGCTCCCTTTGAGAGGATCGCCATCGACGTTGCTGGACCGTTCCCGGTCACGGATCTCGGGAACCGCTACCTGCTAGTCGCCATGGATTACTTCACAAAATGGCCAGAGGTGTACGCGATTCCCAACCAAGAGGCTTCGACGGTGGCCGACCCGCTGCTTGACAACTTCATCTGCCGATTCGGGGTGCCCCGGGAATTGCATAGCGATCAGGGGCGCAACTTCGAAACCAACCTGATGGGAGAATTGCTCGAGCGTCTGGGGGTGCATAAAACCAGGACCACTCCCCTCCACCCACAGTCCGACGGCATGGTGGAACGATACATCAAAACCGTGGAGGAGCACCTGCGGAAGGTGGTGTCCAACCATCAGCGAGACTGGGATGCCAGAGTTCCACTGTTCCTCTTGGCCTACAGAGCTTCGGTCCACGATACAACAGGGATGACACCGGCAAACATGGTCTTCGGGAGAGAGCTGCGCCTGCCCTGTGATCTGCTGTTTGGCATGCCACCCAGCGCCGACCAGCCAGCGACTGACTATGTGGCAGAACTCACCGAGAAGTTGAATGGAGTTCACCACCTGGCCAGAGAGCACCTCAAGATGGCCAGCGACAGGATGAAGGTGCGCTACGACAGATTAGCCAACTCTGCAGGATTCCAGGAGGGCGACCTGGTGTGGCTGTATCGACCTACCAGGACCAAAGGGAAATCACCAAAGCTGCAGCGTGCCTGGGATGGACCATACCGCGTGGTGACCCGGATCAACGACGTGGTGTACCGCATCCAGCGACAACCTCGAGGGAAGATGATGGTGGTGCATCTGGACCGATTAGCAGCCTACCAAGGGACTGCTCGGGACGAGCAGCACTAAGGAGGGGGCAATGTGACAGCGACGTGAGATTCGAACTCACGACCAGCGTCCCGCAATAGAGAAGATCGCGCGGAGCACTTTGGGACGGCGCGCGGCGAGAGAGTGGAGAGGGAGTTTGTGCGCGCATCTTCTGCTTGCCTAGAGAGGCCGAGAAATCCGTCGAAGTGGAAGACTCGCGAATTCGAACTTTCGAGGCTACGTCGCTGTGGTTATAAATTACGGTCGCGAAGGAACGACAGAGTTTTCAGTTATTCAGTCAGTGAGAAAGCCAGAGCAAGGAAGCCAGTCTTGTGTACCGGAGTTCGACTCGAGTGTGCGTCCGCAACTGCGACAGCAGCCGAAGGCCTGAGTTCGAGTGCAGTGGACCGCAGTTGGAGGGACCTGAGTTCGAGTGCAGTGGACCGCAGTTGGAGGGACCTGAGTTCGAGTACAGTGAACTGTCTCTGAAGGTCTGTGGTTCGAGAGACTGTGAACTCGAGTGACTGAGATAGAAGAACTGTGAACTGAGAACTGGTAGTTCTGATTTGTAAATAGTGCTTTGTAAATATTAGTTAAGATTAAAAGTTCATTGTTGTGCGTAATAGTCCAAGTAAATTGTCATTGTCGTTGGTGGAGTGCTATAACGAATACTGTGTTGAGTGAAGATCCAATTGTTGACGAGAGCGTTTAAGGTGAATTGTAGAAAGGAATTATTGTTGGAAGAATAAATTACATTGTTGTTACTAATAAAATTTACAATACGATCAATACTAATTGAAAAGCAATGGATTAGTTAAAGAGTGGTAATGTTCGAACTGTACCAGAGTCATTGACTCAAAGAATATAGAATTAATAAAAACTAAATTGGAAAGAAGGCGTGTTCGGAATGACAGAGAAGATATTTATACAGAATACTGAAATATAAACGAATGTGGGCAGACAACTCGGAAGATCTTAAAAGCATTAGTCGGAAGTTACAAGACTAAATTGTAAAGTACGATGACTGTGGCAATAATGAAAACAAACATCGAATCTCTCCTAAGCTTTGTTATCTTACTTTGTTTTTAAATACATAAATACTGAATATTTGACTCATACAGTGAACAAATTTCTCTCTTTCTCTTTCACAGTTTTATACTCAAAGCCCCAGTCACTGACCCTGACTCCAAAGATTCCCAGGATTGCTTCTCTGTAGAACGTTTGCCACACGAATTTCATGTAGTTAATTTAATGGGAAAGTGATAGAATCCAGATAGTATTGGCGATAAACAGAATTGTCAATTATGAAGAGATTGTGAGAATGCTGATGAGAAAACGGAAATATTCACTAGGAAACTTTTCCCTACACAGTCTTACTACATTAAAAATTTCACTTGAACTCGAATCCCCAAAACGAAAATTTGCTTAATAATAATGAAGATGATGATGATGATGATGATGATGATGATGATGATGATAATAATAATAATAATAATAATAATAATAGTTCAAGAATATTAGACCACCAAACAAATGAATGTCATCCGTCATATTATTTCCAGAGATATATTACATTTCAAAATTTTGTGAGTAATCTGGTTCAATTAAGTCTTGAAAAATGTTCTATCTAATTTGTATGTAGTAGTTTTGTTAGACTGCGTGTGATTTCTCGTCATGTAAAATTTCATACTTTATTTTGTGGTCTAATAAGGTGTATCCAGTTTCTCTTGTGATAAATCACAGCTCTGTTGTGATACCTGTCCTAGAGTAGTGTTTGAAATATGGAAATAATTTTCTGATCTATTACATGTACTATATATGTACAGAATATTCATATTTTCAACGAATATGCATGTTTTATGGAAAAAGCTTTAAAAGTTTCTTGAACATGATTGGACCTTTATGGCGGTTATGTGATTTTTAATACTTTTGTAGTGAATGCTTGTGATTTACTGTTCCTGTACAATGATTTTGTAACTTCTTTTGTGATTTATGAAAACCTAACGATAACAACACAAAAATGTGAAGTTTTGGTAGTTCAGTCTTTGGCTTATTTATTATAGCAAAATATCAAAAATGTTATTTTTGCTAATACATATTAGTGAACGTTTTCGCCCTTATTATGGGCATCATTAGGCTAATAAGTAGATATCTCTGTAAAAGTAAGTAAGTCCATATTAAACAGGTTAATGCTATCCACTTTAATTCTCCGATCCAAATAGTGGAATTCACCAATATTTAAATGTTGTTTAATACTTGACAATTTCAATTACGTGTATCACGACAGTGACTTTTCTATCTATGGTTCTAGAACATATGAGTACTAATTTATGATCTTATGTATATTATTCACTTGTTCCTTTTTATCTGCCTAAACAACACTTATCTACATTTGTATATTATCTAATTTATGACATACATTTATAATTCAAGAATGTTCATTTTTGTTTTTTCACATCTTTCACCATTGTTACGTATAATTTAAGTTTTAGTGATTCTGGTTTTACATGTATGACTATTTGAGTAATCATACACACTCATTGTCAACTTATCTCATTTCATAGTCTGTTATACACTATTCAATTTCACTCCATACTGTGCTCTTCCATCCACGTTTATTACATTATTTCATGATTTTAATTATATTTTTTCCGTCACTGGTTTTTCCAGATATTTAATGACATCTATTTTGTAGATTTTTGTAAAAAGTATGCATATTTAATTTTTCCCATTGCCTAAAAAACAAGATAAACAAGTGGTTACTTACAGGTTTTTTCCACATTCATACAATTACTGCGTAAAGTATAATTTAATAATCTACCCATGATCAACATAGTGAAGATAGAAAATCACGTGTTTCGTAAAATTTCTTAACTTATTTGATATAGATAATTTTTAGTACGTCTTTATTAAATATGATAATTTGCAATAAATTTTTTAAATGTAATCCTTGTCAATTATTTTTAATTATTTATTTATTTTTTTAATTTGACGGTTGTTTTTAACCTTTTTAAACTTGTTTATTGCAATATGTTTAATATGGATTTACTTATTATTACCATTTAATACGAGAAAAATTCGTACCGACACCGGGAATCGAACCCAGGACCTCTCAGCTCTGCGCGCTGAACGCTCTTTCCAACTGAGCTATGCCGGGACACGATCCACGACGTCGGCTGAACCTCTCTCGTAATGTTTTTTACGGTCTTACTACCTGAATTTGAGACGATACACGTCATATATGCAGGAGCGCATATATATGTGTGTGTGACTTTGTGGCCATATTCAACAACAGTTTGTAACAACTGTTAACAGTTAATACATCAATATTCATTGTGTATGAGGTCTCGCCCACCTCATTGAATATTACACGTCTACTATGAAGTAGTCAATGTCTATTATTACCATTTAATACGAGAAAAATTCGTACCGGCACCGGGAATCGAATCCAGGACCTCTCAGCTCTGCGCGCTGAGCTATGCCGGGACACGATCCACGGCGCCGGCCGAACCTCTCTCGTAATGTTTTTACGGCCTTACTACCTGCATTTGAGACGATATATATATATATGCGCTCCTGCATATATGACCTGCATTTGAGACGATATATATATATATATATATATATATATATATATATATATATATATATATATGCGCTCCTGCATATATGACGTGTATCGTCTCAAATTCAGGTTGTAAGGCCGTAAAAACATTACGAGAGAGGCTCGGCCGGCGCCGTGGATCGTGTCCCGGCATAGCTCAGTTGGAAAGAGCGCTCAGAGGTGAGAGGTCCTGGGTTCGATTCCCGGTGCCGGTACGAATTTTTCTCGTATTAAATAGTAATAATACACATTGACTACTTCATAGTAGACGTGTAATATTCAATGAGGTGGGCGAGACCTCATACATAATGAATATTGATAGATTTACTTCCTTGTACATAGATATCTACTTATTAGTCAGATGATGCCCATAAGGGCGAAAACGTTCGCTAATATGTATTAGGAAAAATAGCTTTTATGATATTTTGCTATAATAAATAAGTCAAAGAATGACATTTTACATTTTTGTATCATCAATATATAACTTATTGGAATACACATAAAAATGAATTCAAAATTCAGAAACCTAACAAGTTTATCTGATAGAATGTGATACTTTACCTGAAATAGTTTCAAATTTAAAAATGTATGTAAGCAGTTTGTTATGAGTAATTATTATTTCTTTTAATGCTATTTTATTGTAATTTATGCATGCAACTTTATTATGTATCAAATCCTCCCCTGAGCACGAGAACATTCTCTTTCAAGGGAGTGCTAGAATTTTGTATATTTATAATCAGGGAACGGATTTATATGGACTAAAAATATATGAAATATGTAAATATATATGTAGTTATTTTTACCAAAATATGGAATTAAATATGGATTTTTACCAAAATATGGAATTAAATATGGACTTAAAATTATAAAAAAATGACTATGTACGTTAAATATTGGTACATTTTAATCAAACTAAACAAAAAATATAATGGACGTACCTTATCTTCCAATGTAGTTTCAACAAAACACAATTTTTATTGTCTGTTACCATAACAATTTCTTTCAAGTGCTGAAAAGTGAATCTTCTTCTATTGTCTCTGAGGATAGATTTATACTGACTAAAAGAGCGTTCGACGTCACAAGAAGTAACTGGTACATAATTCAATTTCACAATGTCTGCTGGGGATAAGTCCAAGTTAATCTTCACTGTTGATTCACCACTCATCACAGCAACAACCTTTTGTAGTTCTTCATATCCAGGGTTTTTTGAAAGTACAGTGTCCACCTTAGCTCTTACTGCATCTGCAACTTTACCTCTACCACGATTCAGTTGTTCCACAGTACTATTTATAATTTCAAAACTTTCAGATAGTGAAAGGTGCCTATTTTGGAGACTTTTGAGCGTTTTTATGATGCATGAAAATGTATGCTGAATGTGAGCTAAGTCATTCTTCACACTTATGTCACAGGTAACTGTTTTCGCAGTATCAATTGAGACTGCATCTTCAGAGTCCAATGCAAGGAGAACATTGTTAATAGAGTCTATATGTTCGGCATAATATTCAACTGCTTCTAGCCATGTACCCCATCTAGTTAAAATTGGCTTTGGTGGCAATGGAATTTCAGGGTACATTTCTTTCAACACGTTAACTCTACTGGGAGCTTTGAGAAATACTTTTTTCACTGATGAAATCAACAAATCTACTTTAGGGAAATTGTCTCTGACCACTTCTGCCACACGATGAAATGCATGCGCCACACAAGTAAAATGAGTCAATTTAGGATATACAACAGATAATGCTTGTCCAGCTTTGACCATATAAGGGGCAGCATCGCTAATAAAGAATAACACATTATCGTACATAATACCCTTTGGCCACAGGATACCCATAGCTTCGTTGAACAGTTTAACTATAGTTTTGTTATTGCACTTTTCTAGAACATCACAATTAAAAGAATTCGTTCAGAATATTGTTCACTTAACAAACCGATAACTACATTACCAACAAGTCTACCTTCTTTGTCGGGAGTCTCATCAATGGAAACCCAAATTGAACTATCTTTAATTTCATCTCTTATCTTCTGTATTGTCTCATCGTAGATGGATGGAGCATACGTCTTCCTAAGTGTTGACTCATCCGGGATTGTATGTTGAGTATATTTTTCAAGGAATTCCCTGAAGACCTTATTCTTTAGTTTGTAGAGAGGAATATCAGCAGAGATGAGAGAACGGCACAGGTCGATGTTAAACTCAGATCTTACATTCGATGTTGTTGGTTGTGTTAAAAACAATTGTCTCTGCTTGGAATTTAGTTGTTTGTTGGCCTGATGTTTACTAGTTGTAATGTGTTGTTGCACCAGGAACTTTTGTGTAGATGATACTGCACACTGACACAAATTACAAAATAATATTTTATTGTCAGTTGATAAACCATCTTCTTTAAATTCTGAAATGTAACTTGTTAGTTTTGATTTTAAATTGACTGAATGACGTACTTTTGGCATATTTACCGTCTTTATAGTATGATTTACAAAACTGAACCTATGTGTACTCTGACTGGCATTTAACTGTTGAGCTGCACAACTGAAGTCTGTTAAAAATTTTAAATTAAATTAATACAGTTTTGTAACTTACTTTCCCATTGTTGATAGGACTGCTAATTTTCAAATAACTCTGATGTTAAAGGGATTACTGAACATGTGTTTAAATCTCTATTGTTGAAATGTATTTTTAAAAGTTAATGGAATTTTGTTTTGTTTTATTGTTAAACCTAATATAATATGGACTGTTTTATATGAAATATGGAAAATATATGGAAATTAACGAAAATATGTACTAAACTCTAAAATATGGAAAAATATGGAAAATAAAAGTAGGATTTTTCAACCCTACACATTGTGAAACATAAAGATAATGCAAAATATAAATTATATTAGCTTTATAAGTAAATATGTATTTACATATAAATCCTTTCCCTGTTTATAATTTACAATTTCTGCTGTGACTAATATGTAATCCTTGTTCCTTCATTTCTACGTTGGCTGTCATAGAAAAGTCTCTTAAAGTAAAGGAATAGTTTTTGAACTTAGTATGTCCTTGAAAATGTAGCAATTAATAATACATCAATGAAAATATATTTTATAAGAATCTCTGAAGAACTTTTTACCTTTTTAATAACGGTGTACCTTGAGTTACTACTTATGAAAGGAACGTCTTGTGCCAATTATGTTTTTAAAATAATAATGAATAATTTGCTAAATGAGCAGCATTTTATTTTAGGCATGGGAAATCAACTACCTTGGCGGCAGAGGGTGTTGTTTCATAGGTGTTAAATGTATTTGAAATAAAACATAATACGATGGCTTGTATATATGATTTGAGTGAGGGCTTTCCCCATGATGTATTGCTGGAAGAAACTTTCATTCTATGGTGTACAAAGAAACGAGATGTCCTTAATTTTACTTAGACATGTATATATAAAGTCATGATAATGAACTTTTAAAGTTACAAGTTAAATTATGTATTATTAAAACTAACAAGTACGCCTATCTAAAATATTATCGTGTAACGTATGATGGTTTAAAACTCAGGAGGATATATACATAGCCCCTACACAACAACTGACTGAACAACAAGAATTTTGCTCCAACTTAAAACAATGTGTCCCTTATAGTTTGGTGTGCGCTGAATCCGAAAATGCATCTCTTTTCTTCACATCATATATGTAAGTTTTTAAGATATACTCCCTCTGTTCCAAAATATGGTATAGAAAGATGTAATTAACTCTGTTCCAAAATATGTTATACTTCTGTTAAAGTTCTCAGTAATATAATGTACCGTAACTTTAATACATCTTCTAGATACTTATTTGTATGATAAATTAACATAAGAAAAAGATAAAAATGAGGTACATTTCATTCTGTGTGATGTCAAATTAATAAAAGAAAAAACAAACACTGTTTTGCGAGAGACAAATTAACATAAAAACTGCAATAAAATATAATCCGTTTTTGTATCACTGCTGAGCCTTAGATGTTCTATTCGAAATTGACTGGGTTGGTATTACGTTTTCTGCAACAGGAATACCACAGCAGGTGCCCATTTGATTTCTGTTCATAATGAACTATTTAAATGTTATAGTTTGATGCACTACAGAAGATTACAAACATTCACAACTGCACTGTCTGATAGTCCCTTCACTACTGAACAGAATACCACACCGCAAAACATTTCGTGCGCGCATGCGCAATAATCAAACTTATTTTGCTTGTTACTATACTATATTTTGGAAAGGAGGGAGTACTATGATTTCACTTTTCGATAAGCGCTCTCCCAGGAAACATTTGGCGCGGGTTGGGGGTTGTAAACCAGAACAAAAGCTAATGTATTTTATGAGTTTATAACCAGTTTCTTATGGTTGTTGGCAATTTCTTTTGTACTTCAAATAACTAAACAGATTTTGTCCCTTCTACTCAGTAAATTTCGTAACAGTTTAAAGTGAGGTCTACGCAATGAACAAACAGGGTGTGGTTTTCACTATTTAAAAAAAAAGTTTACCAGTTTCAGTGAAGGCAAAATAAAAGAGGCATTGTCATTGGTTACACAAAGTCACAACGTTATGGCTGGCTCTTTGTTTGAGGAAAAACTTTCCGTTACAGAAAGAAATGACATGGCGCACTTTCAAAGGTGTTTGCTCAAATATCTTTGGAAATTCCAGGGCTGACAACTACATAGAACCTGTTCTGGAAACCATGTTAAGTGCATATGAGAAAAATGGGGTGTAATGTCTCTCAAAATACACTTTTTACATGTTCATACGTATTTATTTCCTCCTTGGAGCGTTAAGTGACGAACATGGGGAAAGATTTCACCAAGAAATATTTTGTCGGTTCCTTGTACAAGACAGTTCCGGGTCTAGTTTTAAAAAAACTCATTCAGAAAATTCTTTTAAATGGTAAGTTAAAATTTCGAGATTTTTCTCATTATGCGCATTAAATATGTTTTTTGTTGTTTGTTTTAAACTACGTACGTAACATCATTTTTATATTCAGTACAAATTTTTCAAATATTATCAGGCACTATGCAATCCCTAGTGTGTTGTAATTTTGAAAAATTAAAAGAAGTTTTTCCACAAAAAATTCAGTTCATTTTCCCCAGAAAATGGTACATGATGGGGCAATTTAGATTCTAAGTTCAAATTTAGGACACACATATTGGTAATATTCACCTATTTTTATTTCAGAGCAAGACAAAAAGTAACGATTTGTTGTTAAGTGTAACTGAAAACTAACTGTTAATCAAAATTATAAATACCACGGAAAGCACCGCATTATAAATTCTATTATACTGTACTTCTGAAATTTTGAGCTCATTTACATTAGTTATTTTTAAATTAACTAATGAGAATTATCACATCAGATATTCAAATAGAGAAAATTTCATCCAGAGAATTGGAGTCTGGAAAGGTTTTCAAAATGCTGGCTGCGTTTCCACGTTGGATGGCTATTCCTATTCATTGCCGTAGATGGAGCGAGGGTCTCCAGTAAGGGTCACCAAACTTCTACAAATTTCGGAAACCAGGTCTTTTACTTCTTTACACCAGGTGTCTATTGTTTCGACAGCAAATACATTTACTGCGTACTGCAGATTCTGCTGCAAAGCTTGCGACTTAAAAATTTGACGACAAGTGGGATGAGGCTAAGGTATCCACGCATGTCGTATCCCACATTAGCGATTTTTCTCTGCTCCACGGGACCAAGGTTAATCCATCAGGGCGACTAATCTCAATGGGTTCTAAAATAGCAGGGATACCAGAAAATGTTAATGCTATCTCAAATTGAATCCCATCTGATAAATAGACAGAAAGTCGTTGAATTTGAGGGGAACATATCTTCACAGTGTACAGTTAATGTTGAAGTTCCTCAAGGGTCAATTTTGGGTCCGCTTCTTTTTATTATTTCTGTCAATGATTTATTAGCTGCAATTACACAGAAAATAATTAATTTTGTAGATGCTACTATGATTTTGATATGATAACACATTGAATTCTATGGAAATATGGTTTTCAGCTCCTTGCTTAAGTCTACTGTAAATATTAGTAAGACTCATACATTGTTATTTAGTCTTAGAAATGACATTGAATCTAAAAGAGCTGTAAAGTTTTGGGTAGATGGGAAACTGACATGGAAATATACGCAGGAAGTATGTAAAATGTTATCTAAGGTTATCTTTTTACTACAAAGATTGAAACAGTTAATTCAAGCCGATGTTCTTTTAAATGCATATTTTAGCTTGTTTCATACACGTCTGGTATTTTACTTTGGGGTAATAGTGCAGGTGTCCGAGTTGTTCTTAAGGTGCAAAAAAGTTATCCGAATTGTAAAAGAATGCGGTCAACGTGAATATTGCAAACTAATTTTTACAGAACTTAATGTATTAACAGTGGCATCACTATGTTTTATCAACCATTTTTTATATCCTGCTGTGCTGAGTCCTGAGACATTTATTGTTTAATTTTTAAAGTTAAATATAATTCTACACTTCAAAAAAGTCACTGATATGAGGAAAAATGCTGAAAAAATTCTGCAGATTACAGTTAGGGCACAAATGCAAGTATATTATACTATACTTCGGTTCTCTGCACATACGTCTTATATCATAATCATGTATGAAGTATGGTATAGCATACTACGGTACAAGTTACTCTCAGAACTCAGAAGGTTAAATGAAAATAATTTTAATCAGCTATCTTTTACTGATGTGTACTTACACAACACTAGAGGTAAACATAATTTGGTTGTTCCGAGATGTAGATTAGAAAGAAGTGTAAAAAGTCATGTTATGTCTATCAAGTTTTATACATATAACATATAAATTAAACTGTTTGTTAGACTTTTCGGAAATCTCAGAAACTCAACTATAGACAACCAAAACGAATTGTCTTTAATAAGCTTTCCTCATCCATCGAGATGAATCTTTACATAGCGTCACTTACATGTTATTAATGAACTTCTTAACCAATACCTGAAAGGATTAACTCAATTTAAAACAACTGCAGATCAGGCAATGAAAGAAAACATTTCATCACGTGTCTTACTTTCAAGTTTTTTTTTTTTTAATTTTTGTGTACTGTATATAAATAAATAAATAAATAAATAAATAAATAAATATGAGTGTTTATTTTTTT
This sequence comes from Periplaneta americana, assembly GCF_040183065.1. Taxonomy (NCBI): domain Eukaryota; kingdom Metazoa; phylum Arthropoda; class Insecta; order Blattodea; family Blattidae; genus Periplaneta; species Periplaneta americana. Next base: position 82,746,798 of record NC_091119.1, read on the forward strand.
ATTCTGGCGTAGTTAAGGCCAGCAGGCCTTCTCTTCCACAGCACCAGAAATAGATATAAAATAATAAAAAATCAAACTATAAATAAAATAAAACCAAACGAATATTTATATAGGCTACAGTCATACAAACTTTAAATGAGTTAACATTGTCTTGAAGTTCAGCAAAACAAAAACACACCTCTCGGTACCTATAGGCCTAATTAGCATTGTATCAATGTTTTACAGATCTTGTCCACACCTGTGGAGTAACGGTTAGCGCGTCTGGCCGCGAAACCAGGTGGCCCGGGTTCCATTCCCGGTCGGGGCAAGTTACCTGGTTGAGGTTTTTTTCGGGGTTTTCCCTCAACCCAATATGAGCAAATGCTGGGTAACTTTCGGTGCTGGACCCCGGACTCATTTCACCGTCATTATCACATTCGTCTCATTCAGGCGCTAAATAACCTAAGATGTTGATAAAGAGTCGTAAAATAACCTACTAAAATAAAAAAAAATCTACAGATCTTACATTTTATTTCTACCGGTTAGTGACTGTTAAATTTCAAGTGGCTTATCTTAGTCATGGGAGTCAACGTATTAAACAGCATTTCTTCCGTCTCCTTTCCTCCCCCGCAAATGTGTGACGCACAGAGGCAGAGATAAAATAATTATAATATCTGTACATTGATCTGAAGCTGTGCATTTCACGTAATTTCATGTCTATGTGTGCTTTCACTTGAATTTCAGAGACAGCTGACGATAAACAGGGAATTCTCTTGTTCTCTTGTTCCCATATTAAATTACATGTGATTACATATTATATTTAATTAAATGAATTAGATTAGACAGACTCGTTGAAATTAGATTATATTAGACAAATAGATTAGGAAGACGGATAGACGAGACGGAGAGACAGGCGGACGGACGGGGACAGATATGGACAGGTCGAGACAGTCAGACAGGCAGAGAGAGAGAGGCGGACAGTGGCTGGCAGTCAGGCAGGCAAGAGGACAGGGAAAGACAGATAGACAGAGAAATAGATATGTGTATAACCAAACGTACATACATCGTATTCTGCAAGACACGCATCTTTACTTCGAAAATAAGCCTAACGATCTACATGCGTATCATACAACAAAGTTTCGGAATACACAGGCAACAACTCAATCGCGACTGACTGGTAGACCGCGGTCTTTTATTTTCGATCGATATTGTGTTTAATGTGTTCTGTTTACGAATTTACGATGATATAAAAATATTGATTCGGGGAATTTTATTACTAATGCAAAAGGTTTACGCTATACTGTCGGCCAATCATAATGACAAAGACCTTTTTCCCTCCGGCCTCCCAACTAACACTCTACATGCATTTCTGGACTCGCCCATACGTGCTACATGCTTTTCCAATCTCGAACGTTTGGATTTAATGTTCCTAATATTTATTTACTGTTTTCAGAACATGGGAGGAGTGGTAGTAGGAGGAAGAAGAATAAAATGCATAAGATTTGCTAATGATATGGCGTTGTTAGTAGAAGAGGAAATGATACTAAAGGATATGCTACTGACGCTAAATGCCACCTGTGAGCAGTACTGAATGAAGATAAATGCAAATAAGACGAAGGGCATGGTCATAGGTAGGAGAATACAGAAGATAAACTTGCGAATTCTAAATGAGGCAGTAGAGCAAGTGGACAGCTTCAAATACTTGGGGTGTACTATAAACAGTAACATGAGCTGCTGCCAGGAAATCAAAAGGAGGATAGCAATGGCCTAGGAGCATCTTTTGCGGACCTCTGGAAAAAGAATTAAGGAAGAGACTAGTGATGTGCTTTGTATGGAGTGTGGCATTGTATGGGGCAAAAACATGGACATTACGATGAAGTGAAGAGAAGCGACTAGAAGCATTTGAAATGTGGATATAGAGAAGAATGGAACGTGTGAAGTGGACAGACAGAATAAGAAATGAAGTTGTGTTGGAAAGAGTGGGTGAAGAAAGAATGTTGCTGAAACTGAACAGGAAGAGAAAAAAGGAATTGGCTGGGCCACTGGCTGAGAAGAAACTATCTACTGAAGGATGCACTGGAAGGAATGGTGAACGGCAGAAGAGTTCGGAAGAAGAAGATATCAGATGATAGACAATATTACGATATATGTATCATATGAGGAAACAAAGAGGAAGGCAGAAAATTGGCAAGATTGGAGAAAGCTGGGTTTGCAGTGAAAGATTTGGCCTTGGGCAGAACACTAAATGAATGAATGAATGAATGAATGAATGAATGAATGAATATTTGATAGGCCTATTGTTAGAATTAGATTGTACACTGGCTTTCACAGATATCTGTCCTATGATTTTATGTTCGTGTAAGCATACTTTCTACCCACGAAATAAGTCAGAACAAAAAAAAAAGACATATTTTCAAATAATTCCACTAGTTCTCAATATGTGACCCCATTATTGGGGGCGGTTAAAAAGTGTCGGGGAAAATGATGACGTAGACTAAGCATAAACTATTCTCTTAATTGACAATATCAGCTGTTTACCGCTAAACCCAGTATTATTTTACAATGAGCAGAGGGGGATGAATTAATATTGAAATCTATAATACGGGTATATTTAAGTACGATCGGCAACACTATTATCTTCGCCATCTACTCACAGAAGTAATAACTAAAGAAGCCACACTTACACCAACAAATTATCCATCATTATCAATTATTGGGTTCAGGTATCTTTGAACGGTGTACGCATGTAAAACATATTACTTCCAAGACGACTGGGAAAGTGATTATTTCTTTACTGTCGTTAGAGATAGGTGTTGCTGTTTAATATGCCAAGCTTCTGTGTTGTTACCAAAGAAAGGAATATAGAACATTATATGCTCTCCATCGTACCAAATATGATCGAAATATTCTGCCGAAAAAGTGAATTACGTAACTTCAAGTTGAAATGAACGAAATACAAACTGGCAGCTCAACAAATGCTGCTATCAAAGCCAACAACACGTTCTAGCAATGTTACGAAAGCAAGTAACTTAATCGCCAGGAGATTTAAGTCGTTCAGTGAACGGGACTATGGAATAAGTTTTTCTGGAAAATGCTCATAACATCTTCGATGGGTTTAAACAAGAATGAAATAAAAGCTGCCATTGAAGCCTTCAGGTTTCTAGAAGAACATTAGCTTGTCGAGTAGAAAATATATCTGCTAATTTGGAGGAATAACTCCAGAAGAATGTCGTTGGCTGAAGTATTTTCTCTCCACTTGGACGAATCTGTTGATATTAGCGATACAGTCCAGATTTTGATCTTTATCCGCATGGTTTTCCAGGATTTTACCATCAAGGAAGAGTTTCTTTGAATAGATTCTTTAAAAGCAGGAGCCATTGGCTTGGATATATTTAATGCTCTCTATAGTCTTTTTAAGAAGGTGAAACTCCCACTATTTAAGCTTGTGTCAATCACCAGTGATGGCGCAAAAGCCATGGCTGGTTATAATAATGGATTTATTGCCCTTTGCAGACAACATGATTTTCCAGATTTCATTATCACTGCATAATACATCAACAAGATGTTAGACAGTAATAGGTTAAATACAAGTAACGTGAAAAACATAACCTTCAAAATAGTCAACTCTATCCGTGGAAATTCTTTCCAGAGGCGTCTTTCAATTTAACTCTTGGTCAAGGAACACCACAATTAGATTTGTACATTGAAGTGCGATGGCTAAATAGAAGCAAATTTTTGCATAGATTTCGCAGTTTGCTCAATGAAGTAAAATTATTCTTGAAGGAGAGAAAAGATGACTATGAGCAGCTGGAAGATAAACAGTGGCTGTGTTATCTTGCGTTTTTGGCTGACTTCACTTGCACTCTTCTTGAAATGAATGTAGAATTACTGCATAAAGCATGTATCGTACATAGGAGAAATGGTAAGCACAATTTTCTCGTACAAAAGTAAGTTTCTAGGTAACCATTAATAACCACAATAAATAAAAGTAAGTTTGTTCTTATGATGAATGATCTCAAGGACAATGATTTTTCTCATTTTCCTAATATTCAGGAATATTTGAAGAGTTATTCAAAAACATTATTTGAAAAAACCAAGTACACAACTGAAATTGATACTGTTCTGAGCTTGAAGCAAAGTTCAAGCAGTGATTTCCAATATATTCAAAATACTGTTCAGTATATGTCCTTTCATTTAAATCAGATTTCTGTATCAAGAAAACTACAGCTCTTCTCAGTAATTTTTTGGAATTAGCAAGCTATCTGGAAATTGAAATTATATCTGCAAAATGAGGTTGTTTTGAAAGCTCACATTGGTGATTCATCATTACATAAATTAGAGCCCAGGCACAAGTATCACAATTTAAGAAGACGCAGTGAAATGATCCATTCCTCTTTTGGCTCAACATATCAGCATTTTCATATTTAAACATGGTTAAAACTTCTGACCGCTCAAGTCTCAGTGTAAGCGTTCGCAAGATTCTTTGAGGTTTGCTCTTATGAAGTATCCCCCTGATTTTCAACACTTGGTGAATACAATGCAGACACAAACACCACATTAATGTTAATGCACGACTTAAAATAATTATTTATCCATTATATTATATACAATAAAAAGGATCAATTTTTAAAACGATTAGGATAATCACATAACCTCAATTTCTCCATATCCAACTACATTAAAAATTATCAACTGATTCCATATCTAAAATCAACTACGATATAACCTCTTGGTATATAAGGTTAACTTTTTACATGTTTCTGTTGAGTTAGCTTAGTATTTATTTGTTAATGGTACATGTACATAACTTATTTGTTGCATTTTCCCATACACACCACTGATGTGTGGCGTGTATAGAGAATTCGTATACACTTTGCACTGCTCTTCAATATTTCCTGTTAATTTTTATCGGTGTGACAAAATATCGGTGTAATTCATGCATATTGTGCTTACTTATCGATATAAAATATCGGTGTGACAAAATCACAGATAAAAGTCACAGATATTTAATTGTCACAGTCACAGTTGTCACAGATACTTGGAAATATCGTTTAAGCTCAACTCTACTAACGCCATCTCTATTTTGACTTGTCAGCAGACGCCATTTTAAGTCTAAGGATTGTGTCAACCTTCGCAATAGAAACTGATTAATTTCTTAACGCCATCTGTTAATGAAATACTAATTTACAAGGTCTTGAAGCCAACGCCATCTACCACGGACGTTGTAAACTACATGAAGGATAATAATTTAAATTAACATTGGAGAACGTATTTAATTAAATAACTACATTACATTTTGTCATTGTTGCCACGACAATAGAATAGACATGGATGATGCCAAGAAACGATTATTGCCATAAAAACGAGCTATCTTGAAGACCTCTGTAACTCGTATTCAGTAATTTGTAGATTCTGAGATAAATACTGCAAATGTCAACCTCATTCAAGTTAAACTGAATAGACTACTTTCCATTAACGAAGAATTCGAGCAAATCCAAGGCGAACTAGAATTACAGGATGATGAAAACGGAGACGTTCATGCTACCTATAGAACAGAATTCGAAGACATTATCGATCTGCTCGAGGCTAAACTGAGAAAGGCCTTCAACGGTCAAAATACACAATGTGAAAGATGAGGTACCAACTGAATTATCGCATGACATGTCCAGAATCATAATGCTTCTTAAAATCAATCTTCCTATCTTTAGCTGAATTTTAACTACCTGGTTACATTTTAAGGATACTTTCGAAAGTTTAGTGGTAAACAACAATGACTTATCCAACAGAGAAATTTCACTATCTGCTTTCCTCATTGAAAGGCGAAGCTAAGGACAGTTTCAGAAATATCAGCATCTCTGACGCCAACTTTCCAGTAGCATACAACATTGTAGTGACGCGTTATCATTTGCCCAAATTGATCGCAGATGAATATATTAGGCAAATTATGAAATCTTCGAGTAAACTCAGCTCAACCAAGAGTGAAATACGTCGGCTAATCAACACGTTCCAAGTTAGTATACACGCTCTGAACGCCCTGAACGCCCAACCAAGTATCTTAGACCTACTTCTTAATGAACTCATGCTCTCTCGCTTAGACACAAAATTAAGGTTAGAGTTTCAAACAGAACACGCTCACCTCGAAGCTGTAGAATTCAAGAAGCACATTAGTTTCTTAGAAAGACGCTGTCAGACACTGCTACTTTTTCCCTCTACACAACCGCTTACCACAATTGTGAACCATTACCCAAGCCTAGACCAAGGATTGCATCACAACAACAATAATACATTTCAACTGCAGAGAGATGTTATATATGTTCAGAACTACACAGACTGTACAAATGCCCAGACTTCCTCAAATTGAACCATAATGAAAAATTCAATTTAAACACGAACAGTAAACACTGCACCAACTGTCTAAGTTCATTACATATGTGGAAGTCGTGCAATTCCAAAAATACATGTAAAATAATGCAAGAAGTATCATCACACGTTGCTTCACCAAGAAGAACAGAATCGGGCAACTACCAACACAACACAAGCAAACGACGCCATGACACAAAACCCACACATTGACAATTCACAACAATTGTCGTATCACTCCCTTAGACGTGCTCCAAGTACTCGGGTACTTTTGACTACGGTCTCAGTTAAAGTCAAAAACTCTAATGGAGGATTTCATCTCTTACGCGCTCTATTAGACAGTGGTCCTCAGAGCAACTTCATCTCCGAGCAAGCGGTTCAATAGCTCAAGCTCAAGAAGAAAAGAACGACTGCTGTATCCTTACAAGCATTTGGTGATCTGACTTCTGAAGGTGACTCATCGGTAAATGTACAAGTGCACTCGACAATCAGTGACTTTAAATTCAATATAGATTGTATAGTACTACCCAGAATAACTGGCAACATTCCTGCATCATACATTGACTACAAGGAGTAGAGTATCCCGAACGATATCACCCTCGCTGACCCAGATTTCCACCTGCCCCAGAGTACTCGCGTGCTCATCGGAGCTCAGTTTTTCTTGTATCTACTGAAGGAGGAAAGGAAAACGCGACCAGGATATCCGACTCTACAGAACACTCACCTAGGATGGATTTTATCTGGAGAGTATCCGCAATTGAATGAAGACAAGAGACAAGAACCAAAATCACTATTCGTTACATCTGACCACAGCTTAGAAAATCAGATGCAGAAATTTTGGACCCTAGAGGAAATAAGTCACATAACGTATTCGTCGGAACATAGGAAATGTGAAAAACACTTCAAGGATACTACTGTACGAGATGAAGATGGAAGATATATTGTAGAACTGCCCATGAGGAAGGAAATTAATCTTGGAAATTCGAAGGAAATTGGTCTTCAACGCTGTCATTTTCTAGAGAGGAAACTGCAAGCACGACCACGCCTTCGTATAATATATGTTGAGTTCATTAGAGAATATGAGAAACTAGGACATATGTTCGAAGTTCAATCAAATTCTACACTACGAGAGCCGGAGTATTACATACCTCATCATGCTGTTCACAAACATTCAAGCAGCACAACCAAGACAAGAGTGGTTTTTGATGCTTCTACAAAAACCGACAATGGCGTTTCGCAAAACGACATTTTAATGGTGAGACCAACTGTACAAGACGACTTATGCTCATTAATCGTGCGATTCCGTACACATAAAATAGCCTTCACGGGCGACGTAGAGAAGATGTACCGACAAATAAAGATAGACTCAAAACATCAACTCTGCAATGCATATTGTGGCGAGAAAACCCTCAGGATCAACTGATGACTTACGCTCTTACAACAGTCACCTATGGCACATCATCAGCAGCTTATTTGGCCACGCGATGTCTCCAACAGCTGGCAATAGATGAAGCAACCAGATTGCCTCGAGCCGCTTCAGCCCTGAAACACGACTTCTACTCGTATGTGGACGATTGTATTTCAGGAGCTGATACTCTAGAAGAAGCTCTAAAACTGCGAATCGAACTGCAAAGGCTTCTTCAGCTTGGAGGATTCCCGCTAAGAAAGTGGTGCACGAATAGCCCAGAATTACTTAAGTCTATCCCGGAGAACTTAAGAGAACACAAACACGCATTAACTGATAGTGACAGTAGTATAGTCAAGACATTGGGTTCGACTTGGCATCCTTCAACTGATCAATTCAGAATCAACTGTGATTTAAATTCAAACGCAAGAGAATCCAACTACACAAAACGTATAGTCTTATCCATTATATCATCGATATTTGACCCACTAGGACTGATAACTTCCGTTATTGTTCTCTTCAAGATATTCATGCAGCGCCTATGGCAAGAAGATTCAGGATGTGATGATCAACTATCGGGGAACTCACTCGATACTTGGAATGATATTTATCAGCAAATACCTGCTCTTAACCATCTACAAATTCCACGATTGGTCCTCAGTGAAGGAATAGTGAAGAATATTGAGATACATGGATTCTGCGAAGCATCACAGACTGCCTACTGGGCTTCTGTATATGTAAGATCCGTGAACCGAGAATGTGAGACCCTTACGAGGCTCCTTTGCGCAAAATGAAGAGTTGCGCCTTTAAAGCAAATCTCGATTCCGCGTCTCGAGCTGTGTGGTGCCCTAACATTGGCTCGGCTAGTCAAGAAGAAACTTGGCGCAATACGCATAACACCTGACTGTATAAGACTTTGGACTGACTCAGAGAAGTACTGGTATGGCTACACGCATGTCCCACAAAAAGGAAAACATTTGTAGCAAACAGGGTAGCAGAGATTCAAGACATTGTACCAGCTTCCCATTGGTACCATGTAAAGTCACAGGCTAATCCCGCTGATCTTACTTCAAGAGGGATACAACCAAAGCTTCTACAAGACTGCGAACTATGGTGGGAAGGTCCCAACTGGCTACATTTAGATCCATCGAAATGGCCCTCACAAACAAGGTGCGATCCCTCAAGGATTCATTCTTGAGTCACTTCTCATCCTTAAACGGACTACTAAAAACTGTTGGTTACTGTCTAAGATTCATTTCTAACTACAGGAACATCCGCGGTGAGAGAAATACATTTCCATTGAAACCAAAAGAAATAAGTAATGCTTCGAATGCTTGTCTTAAAATTGTGCAATCGATTTCTTAACAAGAAGAAATACAATGCCTCACACAAAACAAATCGGTCGATACGACCAGCAAACTAAAGAGTTTGAGCCCTATTTTGACCAAAATGGCTACCTTCGAATTGGAGGAAGGCTACAGAACTCACCAATTCTCTATGAAACCAAGCATCAACTTATACTTCCACTTCAACACCACCTCACGAAACTTTTAATTCTGTGTGAACATTTACGCTTGCTACACGCAGGACCTCAACTACTCATCGCATCATTACGACAGAAATACTGGATACCTAGGATTCGTCAAGTTGTGAAGAAATGCATTCATTCTTGCATCTCATGCTTCAAACTGAGATCATCAACAGCTCAACAGAAAATTGGCAAATCTTCCTAAACCTAGAGTCACACGTGGGAATAGATTATAATGGTCCATTCGTAATACGAATAGGCAATCAACGAAACAAGAAGACAGGAAAGGCATATGTTGGAGTCTTCACATGTCTTGCAACCAGAGCTGTACACCTGGAAGTCATATCTGACCTTTCAACGAATGCATTCATGGCGGCACTTCGTCGATTCACATCACGTCGATGTTGTCCTCCAACATCTATAGCGACAACGGTACCAATTTCATTGGCGCGTCCAGGGAACTGAAAGAACTTCAGGAGTTCCTAAAGGACCAGGAGCAGGAAGGAGAGATTAAAGAAGGCACTTTATCCCTCCATCTGCACCTCATTTTGGAGGTGCCTGGGAGTCCAAGGTGAAAGCATTTAAATATCATCTTCGTAGAACTATGGGTATAACAGTACTCAGCTTTGAAGAATTAACAACAGGCTTCTCACAAATCGAGGCATGTTTGAACAGTCGTCCGCCATCCAGACTCAGCGATGATCCTAACGATACATCCTATCTCACTCCAGCCCATTTTTTAATTGGTGAACCTCTCACAGCTCTTCCCGACTATAACCTTGAACATTGTTCCATCAATAGTCTTTCCAGATGGAAACATATCCAAAAGATGACCCAAGACTTCTGGCGGATATGGCACAAGGACTGCCTACACACACTACAACAGCGTCACAAGTGAACACAAGAACATCCCAACCTACGTCCTGGCGATCTTGTGCTCATAAAGGATGACAACCTGCCCCCACTTCGATGGAGAAGAGGCTTGGTAAAAACGGTCCATCTCGGCGATGACGGTCTTGCCAGAGTGGCTACTGTCAAAACCAGTTCCATTGTCATCACACGTCCTATCAAGAAATTGTGTGTTACCGAAACCTGACTAGTAGTGATTGTGGAAACATAGTCAGAACATTCTATTAGATTTTCACTTTGATGTAACTATTACACTCATTCCTGTAGTTAATCTTTTGCAAAAGGCCACTGCCTTTTGGTGTGGCGGTATGTTAGGTAAATTTCATCTTTAATTACTGTTAGTATCAACCTTTTATTATGTATTTGTATATTGGTAACGTTGAATTTACATATTTTTAATATTGGCAACATTTGTTAATAAACTTACGAGAAGATGGCTGACAACCTACCAACTCTCATTTCAGAAATGAAAACGAGTGGTCATGAAAAAGACACTACCTAATTGTTCTCGCATATTGTGCGAACTATATTAATCTTTAAATGTAAAATAGTACCTAAAGAGAAAATAATAGCAGATGTGATTGTACATAGGAGGTCCTGAAGAAAAAAACCTCTTTTAATGTCAGATCAGTTTCGATCACATTTATAATAATAATAATAATAATAATAATAATAATAATAATAATAATAATAATGATTTATTTTAGCTGGCAGAGTTAAGGCCGTAAGGCCTTCTCTTCCACTCAACCAGCAAGGTATAGGTAAAGGACTCGGACTCGGTAAAACAAAAGTTCAGGGAATGCAACACCGAGTTGGATGTCACACCAGTAAGGTTAGCGTCATAGCTGCAATCTTTGATGTGTCCCTCAAAAAGTCATTCAAAGTGTTGTTGGAGAGGTGAGGAATAAGTGGATTGCGGACGGTGTGAGCATCAGCCAACTCTATCGAGAGCAATAAAGTGGCTTTCACACAGATATGCGAATGGCTAAAAATATCATGGAACAAAACATCATTGTGAAGGCATTAAAACAAATACAGCATTAGCTACGTTTTACACGGAAGCGAGGACAACATATTGTATGCAAATGATGAAACTATAGATTCTAGTGAGAAGTGCCTTGATATTGAAGTTGTGACGAGGCAGTGATTTAGAAGAATTATAAAGTTTCAGTAAGCAGCACATTAGAGTTTTCTTATCATGTCTTAACATTGATCTAATTTATAAAGTTGCTCTTAGCCTATATACTGTAGATAGTGTGACAGAAGACAAAGCTACTAACTGCACTTGTTTTCCTGAATAATCGGTTGCTTCAGTTCTTAAATATTAGAATGGTGGCAATGCAAATGTATAAGTAGTAGATAAGTTATTGAGGGAAGGAAATAAAAATGTAGGAAGAAGGAAAACATACATAGACATATGAACAGATACATAGTTATATTATATGTACTTAATCTGATAAGCAGACAGGTTAACAAATAGAAACACGATAATGCATGATAAATATTCACGTTGATAGACCTATACGTATGTAGGATGATACGTTATGGAATTACAGTACTGGTGAAGTCAGATGCTGGATGAGTTACGTGAGGTTGTGCGCAATGACATCACCTTGATTAGGCCTACAGAAGCGCTAGGGAGCATGTGGCAATGTGCAATAACATATGTCTAACGTTTCGGGGCTGCATAACAAAAAAAATTATCAAGAGGTCATCAGTCTACAGAACAAATCACACACAATAGTAATAATAATAATAATAATAATAATAATAATAATCATCATCATCATACCCATAATGATAATGATGATAACACGGAAGTATGCAGAAAAGTAATCCTCATATTTTTTTGTCGCTGTGAATATAGTTAAAAATATTAGTGATAGTACATTGTATTCAGTGAACTTTCTGTTTTCAGTGAAGCAAGTTTCGTATCTCTGCCAGTAGAGAGATCTGAGTTATAGCCTGAAACATGGCGGCGTGTACCAGAACTATGTCGGTACGTCTGAAGCAGCTGTGATCGAGATTTAACAGCAGAAAATATGCCCCGATAGAGATTCATCGGAGATTAAAGGATATTTGTCGTGATCAATGTGTTGATATCAGTACTGTGCGACGTTGGTCTGCTCGTGCTCGTAATGAACCTGGTTCAACTCTCAACTTGTGTGACAAAGAACGCAATGGAAGACCACATACTGCAACTGCTGACGCTCATCGGAATCGTGTCAATGAACTCATTACAGCGAATCGTCGCATAACGCAGGAACACCTGTCAATCCAGTGTGGCATATCAAGGGAGCATGAGCAGGTGATAATTGCAGAACTGGGATTCCAGAAAATTTGCTCACGATGGGTGCCTGAAATGCTCTTTCCTCACATGAAACAGAAGAGATTGGACATTTTTCAACAATTTTTTCTGCACTACGAATGAGAAGGCGATGAATTTTTAAAGAACATCGTCACAGGTGACGAAAGCTGGGTACACCACTTAGATCCCGGAAATAAGAGGTCATCTACGCACTTTCGCCTCAAAGGATCACCTGCACCCAAAAAGTTCAAGGCTGTGCCATCAGCAGGCAAACTCATGCTTACATTCTTTTGGGATATTCAACATGTGGTGCATTTGGAATTCATGTCCAAAGGCACTACCATTAATTCTGTAAGGTATTGTGAAACCCTAAAAAAACTGAAAGTACGAATTCGAAGGGTTCGTCCAGATATGGAGCAGCCCCTCCTACAGCATGACAACGCTCGCTCGCATATCAGTGCAATGAAAACAGAACAAATTAAACGCCTTCTCATTCTCCAAATAGTCCCGACATGGCGTCATCAGATTTTTCTTTGTTCCCAAAACTTAAAGAACACCTGAGAGGACATCTCTTTGATTCTCACGATGCAGTGCAGACAGAAGTGAAGCTGTGGCTTCGTCGCCAGAGTGAAACAATCCACAGTGACGGTATTAAGAAACTGGTCACCCGTTGGGAGAAGTGTATTCCTCGCCAGGGTGATTATGTAGAAAAATAAAACTACAGGTATGAACAGTAAGGTTGTAGCAAGTTACCAGTTTTGTTCACTCAAATAACTATAAAACTTTTCACATAAAAAATTAGGAGGCATTACTTTTCAGCACGCCCTCGTAATAATGATGATACTAATGATGAAATAATAGTAATGATATAATAATGATAATAATAATGATGATAATGATACTAATGATGAAACCATAATAATTATGATAGGCCTAATGTTAAATAATGATGGTAATAAAAATTATGATTATGATAATGATGAAATAATAATAATGATAATAGTGATAATAATGATATTAATTATTAAATAGTAATAATAATGATGTTAATTATGAAATAATAATAGTAATGATAATAATAATACTAATAATAATAATAATAATAATAATAACAATAGTAATAGTAATATAATCATTATAACAACAATAAGAATAAAAGCAGTAATAACAAAAATAAGAAGAAGAAGAAGAAGAAGAAGTACATTTATAACAATAACCATCTTCTGTTCACTTTAGTTATAATGAAGAATTTGTGAAAGGATCCACTAGATTTCGTAATTTTGTCCTTTCTTTTGCAAAAGTGTTCCCATTTCGCATTCAGCATTTTATCAGTTGGGAAACAAAAATATCTTGTCAGAGCCACTGCTGCATTGATAATTATATTAATAATTATTACTTCCGTACACAGCGCAATAATTACTCATGCTGATGAAGATGCCGTTGGATTTGAAAGATTTAAAGGTTCGGCAGTCCTTGACTTCAGGCGGCAGAGAGTTCCAGTGACGAGAGGTAGCAAGAGAATACAGAGATGATGTGTGAAGTGGAATTTCTGGCGTATTATCGCATTGTGATCGAGTATTAATATTATGATAGCGAGAGAGAGAGAGTATGAAAACGAGCGAATAAATAAGAGGGGGATGAAGTGTGTATAATTCGATATGAGAGAAAACAAGTACAGATTTCTCCTAGCATGTAACCTAAGTCATGATAATTTCTCGAAAGAAGGTGAGATATGATCATAGTATCTAACCTTATAAATGAAGCGGACGCCACGCGTTATGAACACGCTGTAGTTTCTGAGAGGAATCAATCCCGAGGTCACTGAACAATAACCGAAGTGAGGTAGAATAAGTGTCTGTTTTAATTTAGATGGATAATTATACAATCTTTTTAGTGAATGAAGAATAGAGAATAGGATGTATATTTAATATGTATACCCCAATTGAAATTAGATTCGAAATGTACTCAGAGGTTTTTTACGGTAGAGTTAAACGGGATGATTGTTGTATCCAGTGTCACAGGTGGAATATTCAGGTCGTTAACATCAGGAATTAATCTATGGTTCGCGAACAGAATAGCCTATGATTTACATGCGTTTAGGTTAAGTCCAAATTGTTGAGATCAGAAAGAGATAGAGTCAACATCTTCATTAAGACTATTAATGCTGTCATTTAGTGCATCAAGACGGCCTGAAATATACAATTGAACGTAGTTTGCATATATTTTATATCTAGAGTGTTTCAATGAGCTAAAAATTCAGTTTATATAAATAGAGAAGAGCAAGGGGCCTAATATTGAACCCTGAGAAATTCCTGCGTCTACAGTCCGCCAGGATGAGAAACAATTATTATTAGATATGACACGCTGCTGGCGGCATGATGCATACGATTGTTTTTATTCGAACATAATTAAATATCTAAGTTTTGAGTTTTTACAAATAGAGTATCTTACCTTGTTGCTTTGCTGATAATAAAATAATGATCAGGAGTGTATTTTCAGTGTGTTCTCGACTATAGCTACAGGTAGGCACGGACCATGAATGTCTTTCCAGCATGTTCCCGAGTAATGGTACATCACTTTTGCGTGTAAGTCGAATTTATTGATTTTTTGTAGGCCTTTAATTTGACGATTTTAATCTCAAAGCAACAGGCATTAAAATACAGGTAATGAACTCACTTTATTAGAATATTAAAATTAACATGAAAAAAAAATTATTTTATTTTAAATACATATTGTTGATTGTGCAGTTTGTGCCTGCCATTTTGGGTTGCTGCTTTCAAGGCTTGCGGGTTGTTGCGCGTACGATATTAATCAATATCGCATTATGCTTAGTTAGGAATCGATAGTTGGAATAACATAATGAATAATAATACTTCAATTTATGTCATTAAGGTACAGTTACGTCACACGTAATGAGGGTATTATAGTATGGTCGAGCACAAACTCTTATACAGACGTTTAACTGTCTTTTATTTATGCAGGAATAGCTGTTATAGAACTGCATAATAGTTTCGTCATGATTTTATTACGAATGGTAACAGAGTAACTGAGATTCTTTATGCACTAGTGTGGGCTAGGGTGCTGCGATAAATATCGATAGTACAACTAGGCCTGATCGATTAGCACGTTATATTTTTATCAAAGAGCACAGCTACAGCAGTATTATTCTAATTATTCTGTGCGCTTTGATTTGTTGTTCTGTGGTTACAAGGCCAATGATCATGTTAGAGAGGTGGCCTTTTTTTCTCTGTATCTGTTTAAATGTTGTTATAACATGTTTTATTGTGTTTTTATGTTACGTTTTGACTGAATAGAATTCATTTATCAATTAACATTGCACTTAACGGAACCAATATGCCTTTAAAATTCTGTATACAACGCTTAAACAAGGGATTTCGTGTGTATAACTACAGCAAAGCAATTCCCATGTATAGTTACAGGCTAATTATACTGTACATCCATCGCTTATGCATGGTTTATTAGTAACGTTTTCCGTCCCAACTCTGTATTAGTCTCGTATAAAAATTATACACGGTTTATTAGTAAGACCGTAAGTTTATAAGAAATAATAATACAATTTTTTTCACAAAAGAATGGGGTTTATTTTCACAGTAACTTCTGTTTCAGTTATTTCACTTTTGTTGCTATGGTAAACGAAACAAATCAAGAGCAATAAAATGCAAGTTGTTTTCGAAAATTCATACCATAAAAAATTGGTTTTGCTTATACAAATGCAGGTTGGCCTCATTCAATTTTATTATGAATTGTAGACATTGTTTCGTCATGATAAGGTGAATATATTGAGGTATGGATCCTGCAATTTGTCGTCATTGTGAAAGCTTGTAAGTAATTCGAAGATTCCGGTTCCACGGCAGATAAAAGAACGTAGCGGTAGACTGAAGTCCATAGAAAACGATGTGAATTTTGTAATGGCTTCGCAAAAAGTGTAGAAATTACACGAAATTCAGAATATGAAACGTGCTGTTTGAGACAAATAGCGAGACAATAGCAGTTACTCAACAGTGCGGCGTATTCTCAGAGATTGGTTTATGCATTAATAATCCCCACAAAACTGTATTATTTTTCTATTAACTCACTTCTTAACAAATCTTAACACTTCTTAACGCTAATTTTTCGTGATTTTAACAACCCCACAGGTACTTCTAAATCATTAATGAAGTATTTGTAGCTGTAGCTTTATCAATAATGTCTCTGATGGTATCGATGATTATACAGTCTTTGCAGATAAGGAAGTGAAAGTGAAAATTTGATTATCAGAGTCATGAATAAAGATAGTTTAAAGTTAAAATGTAGAGGAATTTCAATGATTTCAGTGATTTTATTACTCTGCATGCCAATTATTATTTTTTTTTTCATTAAAATGCCATCCTTAAACAAAGAACGAAAAGTACGATACATCACGTACCTGGAGCTCGTTGATGGCGACCCAAGAATTGGATGGGAACCCCTGCAGCATAGGCACCAGGAACTGCAGGCATCCAGACCAGTGGCCGATGAGAAGCATCATGCAGATGAGGTTGAATATCCGCATGAAAACACTTGCCATGTTGAGGAACTGAAATGTGAGATTAGGATATGTTAAAAATGGGTTGAATTCCTATTCAACATGGTTCTGAAGCTACCAGCATGCTCCTGTGGCTGGAACAGACAACACATACAACTAAGCCTGTGATCAAGACTATTATAATCTTCTACACTACAATAGCACAATGCCTACAGGGATGGGAAACAGCTTCTCGTGGGATGCAACATCCTCCTTCTGTTAATTACCTTAGCGTGAAATCTTTAAGACAAACGAATACTAGACGAATCAGGGTAACGCCCTTAAAACTTTAACGGGCTTTACTGCGGTTTTCATAAAGTACGGTAACATCGCGAACATAACTTTTGATCAGAGGAAGTTGAAATTATACACAAGGACAGAAGTGAACATCTTGCATTTCTCAATGTAATTTCTAACTTTATTTATACTTGTTTTCCGACTTTTGATCAGTTCAAAATACTACTAATAAAAATGTATCTGCTCAAACCCAACCGCCAACATCACACTTCCTGATGAATTTCCTCATGTATCGTAAACTTCATCATCGGAAAGTAAATACATTGTGCAATTTCACGCAGTTCCACTCTTTCTCTTTTGAAGAAAAATGACCAAAATATGCGAAATATCGATTCTCACTTTATCATTATATGAATATAGGCTATAGAAAGTATTTCCATGCAACAAAATCGATTTTTGAGGTTTACTACGAACATGCAAGTTTTCAGCGTTCCTGACACCGAAAAATCTGTTCTTCAGATGTAGATGTAGGTTTCAGTCTTTCTGATAGTCTGTATTCCTAAGCTAATGTGCAGATTTTATCCATGCTCAATATTAATGAGTCAATTCATCCGGCAAGTATGCCTAAGAAGTGTAATAATATCCATAACTAAGGTTAATTCGAGCTCTTAAGACAGAAATTGTAGTGAAAGATTGCACCAACGATTCTACATTTGAAACTTTTTATCACATAAGAATAGAATCAAATCAACTAGAACATATCTTTAGTTATAAAAATGATAAACTGATATGAGTAAGTTATATTCTGAGCAGATCAATCCGATTAATAGATAAAGTTTTTGAATGTCTTTAATAGCCTCATCGGCAAGCATAATGGTTCAGGGTTGAGATAGAGGGAAAATATCATTGGTGACACTTATCGTTATTGTGTTGTGGATGCCTAAAGTAGGACTTAGAGCTGTGGAAACAATGACTTCGTAAAAGAAAGGAATTTGTAAGAATGAAATCGTGAGCAATTTTAGAATTCTTTATTAATATCATGGTTATTTTAATTGCTACTTTATACAAATAATGGAAAAGTATGTGTTATATGTCGTGATACCCACATTTAAACTCCTCACACCAAAATACATTTGCTTCTTGGATATCTCAGTTTCTCCGTGCAAAAGTGACAGTTCAATATGAATATCATTTAATAAAGCCCATTCTATTTGGGAAAAACAAATTATTTGTCTGATGCCTATTTTGGACCACCCACCGCCATATTGTGAGACTATTAGCTGTGGGAACTTCTGTCGCCACAGTACGATGTCTTTTTCTTAACAGTATAACTACGTCTGGCGTTTCATCGTATTCCCTTTGCATTTTAACGAGAAAATAAATGTGTTGCCATACTATTTGAAAATCCTTTTAAAATGAAGATTAACACATTATAAAAGCAAAGAATCCACTAAACTGTGCAAATAAATCCACTTATGAAATTGGTTTCATTTTAAGTTCATGTCGCCATCAGAAACATATCCTGACCAATACTTCTTATATTTCTTACTATATCGTTACAGGATAACAACTGTTCATTTTACTTATCCTCAGTTTCCTAAATGTCCATCTACTGTTAACACCTTTGGCTGACTTCACAGGTGTGCTTTCAGCAGTCTGTATATACCTGCTCTTTAATATGACCATTTCATTTTTACCGTCCGTCAGTATAATTCGTTTGTTATTGAATTCTATGATCAACAATCACCCCTTTATGTCATCAACAGCTTCATAAATTTTAATTTTATAAACTTATGTTTGTATTTATTATTCAAAGTTATGTCTGAAATATACGAAAGAATTATATACCATTAATGACGTTTTATTTTTTGTACAAGTTTTGATTAGCATCGAATGAAAAGATGAATGAAGAGAAAGAACAATAGAAATATGAGAAGAAAAAGAGAATATTCTCCGACAGATCTCAGAAGAACTTAAATAATAAAACAAATAAAATTATGAAAAGAATAATTACTATAATCGAGTTGAACGCAACACGTGAATTGAATATTAAGCGATAGATTAATAAAATTACTAAAAGTATCAATAAAAAATCCAGAGACCAAAAAGTTAAGATGCTTAATGAAAACTCTACTGTACTTCTAACGCAAAACTGGAATGTGTCAACAAGTAGCTCAATCTTATGGAAGTTATATGATAATATTAGTTACAATTTGGGACTTTTAGTATTAAAAATTATTTTATAATGCATCGAGTTTTCATTAGATTCGACAATAAAAATTACACCAATAAATATAAAATTATTTAATATTTCCGAAAATTATTTTCTTGTTTCTTTATATGATAATATAAGTTACAGTTCGGGATTTTCATTACGAAGTATTTTTTTTTTTATATTTCACCAAGTTTTATTAGATTTGCTCTAAAAAAATAGACCAATAAATACACAAATGTATAATATTTCCGAAAAATTATTTTCTTATTTCTTTTGTATGATAACATTATAATGCTTTTCACGCGGCTTAGTACATATGTCTGATCTTCTTCGTGGCTACAATATTTTTGTCTGGACGCATGTAACATTTAATTTACCATAGCTAACAGAGACTAAATCTCAACATTACAACTAGGCAACGTTGCTTTAGTGCGAATGATCCGTGTTGTTCTTGGCAGCTAAAAAGTCTCGACCGCCGTGAACTAAATCGCAAAGATGGATTTATTCAGCAATATTATACATACAAATGCAGTACAGTATCAGAATTTACCTTTAAGGAAAAGAATACAGTTTCAGTTTGGGGTTTTCAATGCGTACTAATTTTTTATATTCCATCGTGTTTTCGTCACATTCTTGCCCAAAGTTAGACCATTAAACATAAAAAAGTTTAATATTTCCGAAAAAAAATGTCTTCTTATTTCTTTTAGTGTGACTAAAATACACAAATTATGACGTAATATTTCCGGAAAAATATCTCCTTATTTCTCTTAGAGTGACTTAGGTACACTAGTTATGACGAAACTTGACAACATGTAACACTTTATTTATATGATAATGCTTTATTAATTGGAAAGTAGGCAATATTAAGTTACAAGTGAGGTAAAATAAAGTGTTCCACAAGTTATTAATGAATAATATCAAGTAACCATTCCCTAAACAATTGTTCATTTGTAAGTGCAAGGTATTAAATGAGGCACTAAGGCTTTACAGATGTTTGAATACTCTTCCCCTGAATTTTGATATATTTGATATTATTGAAGGGTTTATACTCGTATATCATAAAACACATCTAACAATAAATTAAATTATCTTCCAGGTAATAAAGTATTTTAATATGTTTATTTATGTACAGTAATGGGACAAGTCTTTTAAAAGAATACTCCGTTTTCACTGCCATCATTCTATCAAATACTTATCACCACCACATTGTTACCACATAAGGAAGTGACTGACTGGTCTTGACGATCAACAACACATATGCTCAGAAAGACGTAGTAACGACTTCTCATCGGATCAGGTAAATGAGCATAAATCAAAATAAGATGACATGGAAAGCAGGAAAATGAAATTAATGTTCTCAAGAAGAAAAATCGTAACCAATAAGCTTCCATAACAGCAGTCCAATATTTATCATTGTGCATATTTTATTTCATCAAGAACTGCGTAAAATAACTTATTTTAGGTTACTGAAATTGTAGAATATCCTGTAAGTTTCTACGAGCATCCATTTCACCTGAAAGTGAACAGTGTGTTTTCATTTCACAGTAAGAGAAGGCCATCGATAGTGGAATAGATTCTTTTTATATCGGTGTCGACTATCGATTATTGAACGGCAGTTACAAAGGAAAATATGACGAAACATGTAACTTTCAAAACATTTAAAAATGTGTTATATTATTACAAGGTAGGTCTGCCAATGAAATTTTCTTTTAGTGACAATGTTTCATTAAACTTTAGTTCAAAAATATTTAACTGAAAATTAGAAATGTTAACAGACTTATGGAGTATTATTAAAATCATATATCGGAGAGAAAAATTATATACAGATGCCACATCAAAAGCTTCATTGGAATATATAATAGATAAAATGAACTGCAAAAAATTGCAGTTTGCTCAAAGAAACATGTACATACGAAAATGGCAAAAAATAGTTGTATACCTAATAAACACTGGTGGAATGGAAGGTTGTCAATGTATCCTAAAAAAACTCTAACAGCGAGTTCAAAAGACCAGCCTAAATACCAAACTTCCTACGTTGAATATATCCCACTCTCATCAAACATTTCCGAATTTTGGTAAATCAAAACTTGTTAAAGTCCGTCAATTAAAAGTATCTTGATCTGATAACTCCTTCAGACAATTTTTGACATTAAATTAAATGTCTCGATCTCCCTTGTGTTATACATATTTTGCAATTCGGATACATTTTACAAGAGATGATATCTACATTGATTTTACGGTACACTCTGGGAAGGTATCTATTGTGTTGTGTTAGAAAGACAGTTCTGCAACATGTTTCTTTTAATATCGAAGATGAAACGTATTAACAATATTACAATAAAAGTATAACCAAACTGGAATTAAACTTATTATTTTTAGTAGTTTCTTATGTATTGCGCGTAAAAAAATTATTCTACGACTTTCACAATAAAGTTTCACAAAAAAGAACATGAGTTTCCTTTCATTATCTTGTTTCGTGGAAAATATATTCAGTTTCATTTCAGTATAGTGATATTTAACAGAAAGAATAAAATTAATTAATTGTATTGATATTTCAATGAAATGATCATACTTTTTTAAATACTGGTATATTTGAAAAGGAATCGTAATTACATTTCAATGTATTAACATTTCTTCAGAGTATTGAAGTATTGAGTATTGAAGTATCACAGAAAGGACTTTAGTTTCTATATTAATTGATATTTAGCAATATTGACCTTCAATTTATGTGTTACAAATAACACGCACTTCAAACGAAGGATGTAAATATCGGATAGAAATAAAAATATTCAGATTAAAGATAATTCTGAGGTTAAACCTGAGACAGAATTTAATAAGTTTAAATTACTTTATTAACTTATTGTAAACGACGAAATATATTTAACATAAAATAATGTGACGGAAAATATATAGGCAGTAAAAATGGATCGTGCCCCAGTATTATGTTCCCGTCAGCAGACAACATTTAATAAAAGGAAAGATAACGTAAAACGAAGTGTTGTGGGACAGACATTTCTTGCCATGCTTATTATACTATTGCTCGAATATCGCCATTGTAGTTAATTCATCAATTAAAATTACGATTAGATCTATGTGTAGTTTAAGCCGGTGATTACACAAAGAATTACAATCTTGTCATCTGAATAGGTTTTGTTGATGAAAAGGCATTTTAAATAAATTATGAAAATTACAATATTGTAATATGGTCTTTGAACAGTTCCTGTTATTGAAGAGAATAATAAATAAAAGATTGTTATTAATATTATCATATTATTATTGCCTCTGAGAATGGTTCTTTGCTTTAAGAGAAACGTTAAATAATAATTGCAATAACAATCTGATCGTCTCTGAGTTCTCTGCAGTTTGATTCGAGGCGAGTGTAGCAAAGAATTCGACAAGAGAGTTGTTTGTAGTGACAAGAGATTTGTTTATAGTGACAACGAATTTGTTTGTAATGACAAGAGATTTGTTTGTATTGACAAGAGATTTGTTTGTAGTGACAAGAGATTTGTTTGTGGTGACAAGAGATTTGTTTGTAGTGACAAGGGATTTGTTTGTAGTGACAAGAGATTTGTTTTTAGTGACAACGGATTTGTTTGTAGTGACAAGAAGTTTGTTTTAGTGACAACGGATTTGTTTGTAGTGACAAGAGATTTGTTTGTAGTGACAATGGATGTTTGTAGTGACAAGAGATTTGTTTGTAGTGACAAGAGATTTGTTTGTGGTGACAAGAGATTTGTTTGTAGTGACCAGATATTGGTTTGTAGTGATAAGAGATTTGTTTTTAGTAACAACGGATTTGTTTGTAGTGACAAGAGATTTGTTTGTAGGACAAGGGATTTGTTTGTAGTGACAAGATGTTTGTTTGTAGTGACAAGGGATTTGTTTGTAGTGACAAGATGTTTGTTTGTAGTGACAAGGGATTTGTTTGTAGTGATAAGGGATTTCTTTGTAGTGACAACGAATTTGTTTGTAGCGACAGCGGATTTGTTTGTAGTGACAAGAGATTTGTTTGTAGTGACAAGATGTTTGTTTGTAGTGACAAGATGTTTGTTTGTAGTGACAAGATGTTTGTTTATAGTGATAAGGGGTTTGTTTGTAGTGATAAGGGATTTCTTTGTAGTGACAACGAATTTGTTTGTAGCGACAACGGATTTGTTTGTAGCGACAACGGATTTGTTCGTAGTGACAAGGGATTTGTTCCTAGTGACAAGGGATTTGTTTCTAGCGATAACGGATTTGTTTGTAGCGACAACGGATTTGTTTGTAGTGACAAGGGATTTGTTTCTAGTGACAAGGGATGTGTTTGTAGTGACAAGGGATTTGTTTGTAGTGACAAGAGATTTGTTTGTAGTGACAAGGGATTTGTTTGTGGTGATAAGGGATTTGTTTGTTGTGACAAAGAATTCGTCTATATTAGTCTACATTAGATTCATTTTACTGATAAGGAATTCGTTAGTAGTGATAAGGGATTTATTTTTAGAAACAAGGGGTTTATTTGTTGTGACATAATTAGCTAACGGACTTTGAGGTCTTAATGGATATTATTTTAATTTTTGCACAAAGAAAATTGTATGATCTGTGGGTGTTAATATAGATTAGACGCATATTTGCATTCATGGTGCAGAATTAATTGACTTCAAATGAAATAGTGATGAGCAACGCATACACAAGAAGCAATAGAGTTATTTCTTGCTACAAATTCTAAATATAAAGTAAACTTGCAAATCTCTGAATAGAAAAAAAAATGTTTCAGCACACTTTGTCGTAGTGTTTTGCATGAAACAGTTGACTTAATCAGAATTACACAGAAATTAATTAGGATTTTTCTCAATTTGATGAACATGAATTCAATACATGTATAATACAAACGATGAGAAGAAATGAAGTGAAAACCAACAATCAATAACATGGAAGGGACACCGTCATGTATGAACAATGTATTGCATCTATGCGTCAAAACTTCTGAAACGCACAACACAATTTTGAGAAAAGAAAACAAGATCAAAGTAAGTAATCAAGCGTTATAAAACTGGTTAACTTTTACCCGCACATCGCAATGAAGGTCAATACGATCAGAGAAAATAATTTAGTTCTGAAAATTCAAGTATCAAATTGACATGCGGGAAGTTGCGGATGTAATTTTTCCTAAATATTTTACAAAAGGAAAATACGTGCGAAATTGTGCAAACAACGAAAAACGATCAGATTTTATCTTGCAACTAGTCTTAATATCTGAAATGTCGAGGCCATGAAAGCACTTGCAATTGGTGTGTTTAACAACACAAATGCAGAATATCCAAATTATTATTTAACGCCAGAGTTAAATTCCCGTGAGATAAAGTGAGATTTGTGGTGGGTGAAAATGTGGACAGGTTTCCTCTTTTTCGTTTTCCCTGCCAACAAATAATTCTACCATTATGCCCTTTACTGTAATGTTGTATTATATCTGAAGACTCAGTCGTTGGCGTCAGTATAGGGATTCCTACGGTTATTTATTTGTTCCTTGGAACACTGGCCATATAATGACATTACTAGAGAAGTAGTTTTGCACTGGTATGGTATTGAAGGTATCTGAGAATTCTTGCGAGAAAATGTGTAATCACAGCAAGGGAAAAGAGAGTCCTACTTTTAAAACACTTTCTAGCGAAATTTTTAACTTGGACTCACCGAAATATGAACTCAAGATCCCGGCTTAAAAATTAGACGCTCTAGCTGTTAAGGCAGTGTTGCTCCAACTGCTTGATTGCAATCATGTTATCATCTAATCTTCGTATCCGAGTCGTACCTTGTTTAAAAAGATGGCAGCATTATATAGTATATACCGGGTGGCATTATATATTATATACCGAGTGGATCATACTCTATTATTCTCAAAAGAACGCCTATCTCTTGGAACTACAGTATTATTCCAAGCAAGTCTCTGGATTATAGACACTTTCAAAAAAAATAATAAAATAAATGTTATTCCGTTTTCATCACCAGAATTAATCGTAATAAACGGTTGAATATAATACAATAAGTTTTATCTTGATTTTGGGTCCCAATACCGTTACAATCCTGGGGAATACATTGATTAGTCTACTTTAATTTTTAATTTAGGCTAATAGAATACATGGTGTCATAATATATTTGAAAAAATGTTCACATATACTACAGCTTTGTCAGATGTGAGCTTCCTATCTGATTAGCTACTTCCATCGAACGCAGATTAATTCTCATAGTAAAAATGAAAATGGGAATAGTGATAAGCAAGTCAAGATCATTGCTGTTGTTGGACTTCCAAAAAATTACAATTGATAAACATTCTTTTTATTGGGCTATGCATGTCTCTGGGAAGATTTACAGCAAACAGATCCAAAGATTCCAGTATTTAAAATCAAGATTTTTCTTTATTATTTAAAAATATATTTTCGTTATTTATGCATGTAGAGATTACGAAACTTAAAACAGTAAATCATTATTACTGAATTTGGAACTATTGTGTACAATATGCATGAAATGTAACCTGAAGACATTATGGAATGTAGACCTGGTTTACGAGACACTTTATATACAAATGAAAAATAGAGTTATTCATGTTAATTAATTCCAGACATTATTATATTACATAAACATAAAAACGTTTTGTCACCAGCCTATTAATTTCTGACACACAATATGTAACGCAAGTCATGACATCCAAAATACCGACGCCACGTACAAGACGGAAATCAAGCTTAGAAAACAATCAGGAACAGAGCATCAGTGTTCGGCAAATTCGTCTTATAAAAATACATACCCTAAGTTCAGTGAGTTAAATCATTGTAGAAATGACGTACTGTACTTTAACTGCTCTTGCTAACGAAGGCTAAGTCTAGGAAAACTGTTAAAATTGAAACAATACTTTTTTTAAGATGCCGCAATATAGTTGGTAAATCTATAATTCGTCTAGGAGTGCCTCAGAATAGCAGCAATATCCACTACAGAATCCAATAGGACATTTTCTGTTGTTAATTAAGTACTACTGTATATTATACTAAAATCTGATTCAATTTCAATTTCTGTATAAATATATTTTTATTTTCTAATACACTTCCAATATAATTTTATGAGTTTATTTGTTATTGTAACAAATTTTGATTTAAACAATAAATTTAAGTAATTAGATGTTTTATCATCTACTTTATTGTACCCAATTATCTTAAAATGTATAGTGGAGATTGTTTATCTATGAATAAGTTACTATAATTCCGATTTCGTAAAAATAATTGTCTTAAGACTTTGACCGATAACTTCTATTTAAAGTTGTGGTTGTTGTTGGTCGTTCATAACAAAGTCACACAATATTTATATTATTTTTGTTTTATTTTTCATTGAGATGAAATTAACTCTGTGTTGTGATTGGTGAACTAAAATGGCGCGATAAAAAGCCGAGACTAAAACAATTGGACAACAACGGTTACAACTACAAGAAACACATACTCGTACAAAGAGAACAAAAAAGTTAATAGTTATTCCGTACAGCAAAGAGATTGTCTTTCTCCGATAACGTATATAAATTTAAGAGCAGAATGACCCTATCTTGGTTTCTGACTAATATATAATTAAGTTTATATTATTTCACATAAGCTTTTTTGGTATAAAGCGTGGGATCTTTCAAAACCCATCGCAAGCGGCAATTCTTTGCCTATTAAAGAGCTTGTTGCTACGTTTGGTCAAGAATTTCTGATGGATGTTTATGTTTCATTATCCATTTGTATGGAGTGAAATGGAACCCTATAATAAGCGGTGTTCCGTATACACAGTAAATATGCCTGGACGAAATCAAACTGTATTGTATCTTACGTCATCGCTTCAGTAATCATACTCCAGTTCAATGTTCACTCCAATGCAGATTTACAACATATCTGAGGATTGAAACTTTTACTTAAGTTTCTAAATTCACAGTGTCTATCCTCTACTGTATACTGAGCGTTTCTATTTTCAAATGCACGTAAATAGCGTATTTAGCCTTAGAAAAAGAATTGATCATGAAAATAAGTTTCACCAGACTAAAATGTTATGGTGAAAATTAACGTTTTGATCCTGAAAATATGAAATTTAATACTTTCAGAACTATCTGAGGTGTTTAATTTTTAAATTTTTATTAGATCCGCAAAGGTTTAAATAAATCATACAAAGAGACTCACATAGTGTAAAATTCAACGTCACTGCCGAATAACTGAAATTCATGAACTAATATAATTTCATTTATGAAATTCATAACTATACAATTTGGGTACCGGTACTATAACTGTAGGAGAATTACAGAAATAAATTTACGGAAAGAGGCAATAAAAGAGGAAATTTAGGATTGTAACGATGAGAAAGAGAGACTAAATACGTAAATAAATACAGTAGAGGGTGGAATAGTAGGGAAATAGAAAGTGATGTAACTGTTTTAAAATAGAGAAAATGGAAATGTTTACAAATAATTTAGGGGAAAATAGCTGGAAAGAATGATTAAGAGTGGGTAGATTTGAGAATAGAGAATAAAAAAATAAGTAAATAATAAATAAATAAATAAATAAATAAATAAATAAATAATGTACATTTTTCAGGAAAGGAATATACAATGTTTAGTACGAAAGCGAGAAATGGAAGGGAGACAGTCTAGATATGAGACATAATAGAAGAGGATAGATGGGGAAGGATAGATAACAATTCATTGAAACAGAAGAGTAGGAGTTATCAGGAAATATTTGGCAAATGAATATATGAACATAAAAGGGTGATATGTATTAAAGGGATGGTGGACCGAAAAGCAGAAATGTATAGGTCCACCATAACTATGGCTGAAAAAAAATATCAAATATCAAATTATACAATTTGGGATGTGAATAAATGCAAATCAAAAGTAGGAGGAAGTCTAACTTATCTGGAGAGATATAATATTAAATTTAAATAAGTTTTATTCTGGATAAGTTTCAACTCAGAATCAATCATGGACGATACAGTCATCAAAATTAATCACTGCACTTTCGACATTACTGTTACAAAATTAATATAAGTACAAACTGACGTGATAAAAGCTAAGAAGAACGAAGATTAAAGAATAACAAGGTGCTCACACTATCAGTCGAAATGAAACGTGCTCAGTCTCTGCATGTTCATATCAGATAACAAACGTTGCGTTTGTGTCATGTTTCAGTTGAAATTAGACAAGGCATTCACAGAGTCATTTAGTAAGTTCCGTGTCTTGGAGAGCATGCACCCTGGTCATGATGCAGCACCACACATTATTATACATAATTCCTTAAACAAGTATAATTACGATGTAACCAGTCAGAAATTTATACTTTAATTACGTATGTTTAAAACCCTGCATCACTTTATGGTAATCGTTTCTCGTTATAAAAACTGATACATAGTTAAAGTTGGCTTAAATCGATGGTACATATCTCCATGGCACACCCAAAATATTTTTTTCTGGGAGGTTTCGTAACATATAATATGTAAATTTTTACGAGTTGATATACTCTAACGTACATGGAGAAGATTAGCAACAGATTCTGCAGCGATTACATGCACAACATGGGGAAATACAGGTAAGAGGCACACTGAGAAGCATACTGATTATCATCCTGGACACCTTCATAACAAATACCACTACTTCCAATAGGTATTCCTGCAAGTCGTGGCCAAATTAACAGAACAATACAGTTTCCTTAACTTTATGCCTCATGTACTGCATTCATATTTCGAACATGCCGACCAAACTTTACTGATGACGTTATCTCAGAGACCTGGCGAACTGCACACACAAGGAGGCAATGGCATGCGTATTCCTGCGGACCAAACCTCTCCTAAGTACAATGAACACAACTATGCATCTGTCGTAACCAAAGTTCCGTTAAATGTGCGACAACGTCCTCAGGCGTTTGTTGCTGTGTTGTCACGTATTTAACCGTAATTTTGCTGCGACAGGAAAGAGTGGTGAGAAAGCGCTGGAACCAATCTGCAGATCTTTCTCCTACCGTGACTGTCGATGCAGATCTGCACTCTTAGTCCAAGCGGTCCCTCCCACATGAGCTCCAACACATATAGCGGAATTAGCACTGAAAATGAAAAAGATACCTTCTAAGTATGGACGGGAAGTGAGGTGGGCGGGGGGGCCGCCGCACGTCCGCGACAGATGCCTCCGGACGTGCGGCGGCCGCGCATGCGTGGTGGGAAGCCGACTGCTGCGCACGACGCAAAATACAATTCACAATATTAAATACACTTGTCTGTCTTCAAGATGGTCTCAGATCGGACGCGTGATGTATGGGTGGGAGGGGAGGAGGATCGGTGATGTTACACGTGACACCAGCGCAAATAATTGTCCTAATTGTATAGAAGAAGCTTCGCATCATGGCGGCAAGCGCAAAGCCAATACTCACGCTAACTCTACAGTTGCGAACTACGCTTGGTAGTGAAAGGAACAACAGAACAACGAGGAGCGTGTCTGTGTGACGCTCTGTGTGTCGCGGCATGCTAACGCGAGAAGAAGATGGCGGGCGGCAGCGAGTTACAAGCCATGCAACGAGCCAGCATCAGCACCAAGGGGTTACCTTAAAAATGAGATTGCTTTTGCTGAACTTTGACTTCTTTTTGTCCCGCCCATCAGAGCTGAGGCGGCCCCTCCGTTCAGTTCGCTTTTTTTGGAGGTTCTGCAAGATCTAGAAAAAAAGAAGCGAGAAACACAAGATAGAGAGCACAAGCCATCACCAAAAACACACACTGGAACGTCTTGTTGTCAAGGAGAGAAAGAAAGAAATAGTGATACTTTTTGCTCCAAAGAGATAGAGAGAAAAAAATAAACGAATAGAGAGTGAAGAGTAGTAATAAAGATTCTGAAGTTTGTGCAGAGTTGAGAATAAAAAGGAATTTTCATCAGTCTTGTTCATATGCAACATTCCACTATGTTCTATCAAACTGCAATTTGATTCTAAATTTTAGAATACTTGTCAACAGTTGGTGTTTCTAATGATTGTCCCCTGCATACACTAATTGCCATTCCACATAACCTGACCGCATTGCGTCGTCGGATCCAAGTTACGGGAACCGCTATAGCATTTGCCACGAACAATGAAGCAAAACCTAAAAGTAGAACACCCCATGCCAGTACACGAACCACAATAGCCAATCACAGCGGAGGCTGTGCAAGGTGATGAGGAGAGCATGCAACAGTCGAGACACCCAGAGAAGCACAGCAAGCGCCTCATGAGGGATCCAGTTCGTCGGACTTACCTGCGCGGAGACGAGCAACGAACTGGCTCCTCGAGCACGAGGTCAGTGCAACGCAAATGAAGATATCTACAGGGAGACAGGCAAACTGGAAGACCTAGTATAAGTAGAAAGTGTATGACTTCACTAGTTCTCTACTGGTAGAAAGTAATAGAGACACTACAGAAAGTTTTTTACCATCAGAGTTTGACTGAGGTATGCCGCCTGCCATACTTACAGTAGCTGCTGATACGTCCACAAAGGAAACGAAATTACTACACTCAAGTGAGCAGTACGATACAAGTTGGAAATGAAATCAGTTACATTGGTAGCACAATAAGAAATCAATTTAGTTTAACCTGTACTTTTGTTATTTTTAAACTTACTGCATTGTGGTTATTTAAATTGTAGTTTCAATTTGTTTTGATATTTAATTTTCTATATTGAGGTTTCTTTATGTTAACATTATAATGAGACTATATTCACAGTTTAGTTGGACTTAAGAACTACTGCAGGACACCAGCTTATGCTCTTGCGTACCCTACTTAGAAGAGTAAAAAGAATTATTCCATTACTTACAAGAGATCCTGTTCAAGTTCTGAACAGCACAAGCAGTTTTCCGCAATCTTCACAACAATGTATAAATTAAAGATCTTTATGTGACATAAAATTGAAGTTTTTAAACAAAACACGTATTCGAGCCACATTTGTACTTCCACTGTTGATAGTTCAAGTACACGGCATTTTGAACATATAACGATGAACCATTTTCTATCTCATGATTGAACATGTAACAACCTTCAACAGTTATTATCGTTATTTTCACATTAACGTAAACTCGTGAGAAATGAGAATGACTTCTTAGATTTACTTCTCACAAGAAGAGAAAGGAATACTGTGAGTGAAAAAGAAATAATATTTCAAACACTGAAAAAACGGTTAGAAGGAGCAGTCTTGTCTGGTGTCTGCTGTAGTTCTTACAAACTACTTATATTGGTCTTTACATATAACAAAAATAAGCTAATGAAATATACCGCAACCAAAAGGTACGTGTAAGTATATGCCTGGGTGCTCTTTTGCTCCACAGACGGACAGACATATGGAATGGAGCTGTGTGTGTATGCTAAGCAAACTTTTAAAGTCCCCAAATAGCATCGAGTTCAAACAAATGAAAATCACAAGCTGACCAACTGTATTATTACTGTTTTAAGAGAAATGGATTTAGATCTCAGTTTATTATATATAAAAAATATGTCGATCTAGTCCATGCACTTAAGACGTTAATTAGTCGGGTGCTTCACATACAGCAGTGGTGATCCCGAGGCACGATTGCTCCCGATCGCTGGTCACGTGGTACATACACACTGAAATGAGCGGAGATCACACGTTAATACCAAGTTGCTCTTGGGAACCGCGCCGATGTACAAAACTTTGTACCTCATATTTCTTGTGTTAAGAATCAAACGAAATTATGTAAAATGACATTCTGGCCTTTTGATCTCCACAATAAAGTTTCTATTCAGCTCCCTGCGGTGTGCGCAAAGAATAAAGCAAGTAACTTCAACGTTTCGTCAGGTCATTCGTTATCTCGTGAAACCAAATGCATGCGTGCGCCGCAGCTTACAGTTAGAACCTATGGTGGGGTTGAGCTAGCAAGCTACAAGTGGAGCGTAGCGAGGGAAGGAAGCTTCCCCTCACGAATAACGAATGGCCTATATATTTATAGTTTTCAATTCCAGTTATCGTATGACTATTTGTCCTCTGCTAATGTCAGACCTGTATTGTCCTAAATGGGGACGGACCCCTTGTCACGGAAGCCCCGCAATATGTGTCTTTGTAGCGATTAGTTAAGAGAGATCAACAATCTGGATACCGTAAGATAGAATAGATCATACATAAAACAAATAATTAATCAGTTACTACTTAAGGAGTTTTATACTTTAATGAACACCATAAAACCGCGTCTGCATGTTTGGCTTTCTTCTCCAAGTGCTTTCAAACATCTAACAGTGTTTGTTCTAATTTAATGGTTTTTGAACGTATGATTAGCCAGACACGATGAAAAACTGATACGTGCGGATAGCTTTATGCCGTTCTCGTTCTAAGACAATAGTGACAACTGAAAAACACTCATGTCGTACATGAATTTCGACCAACTATGACTGCCAAGCAACATTAAATCCGCGCGTCTCCGCCTTCACGACCAGCTGAAACAATATTAATATTGTTAATACTGAAATGGTGGCCTTCAAGAGGACATATTAACACACAAAGATGCATTCAATGCGTAAATACTGTATAATTTGCCTTTAAAAAGTGGCAGGAGATTCATTGAATCCCTGTAGTTAGCCTATGTGAAACGTTTATGCTAGTCGTGATTATTATTATTATTAGTATTATTATTATTATTATTATTATTATTATTATTATTATTATTATTATTATTATTATTATTATTATTAGCATGGTTGGGACTGTATGGATGTTTGAGATTTGAAATATGTATTCTTTTATTTATTTCTTTGTATTTCGAAATTTATACTCCTCGCACAGAAAATTAGCAAGGCGGAGTCTTCTAGTTAATTACTTCCTCATTCCATGAGGACTAGTCTTGAGAATACAATGCACACATCAATGTGACTCCAATCAGTTGTTTGAAATTGTAATGAATAATGCTGAGTATGTCGTTACTACAGTCCTTCGTTTACTTATCTAGAGCCTCCAAGCAATCCGCAACAGTGTAAGTATGTATGGAGTATAGATCGGCGGCATGCAATCGTACTACACAGTTGAGGTCTGCTGTTTAGTGAACATGAGAAAACAAAACAAAGCTAGGTGCTTGGAGATCAGTGCTGTAACAGAAGAATTTGGTAGCGAGCACTTCATTAGGAAAGAACATATATTTTATTAGAAAGAAGGAGAAATTTTCAATTTGAAACACTGAAAGTGTTTATAGTCATTGATTGTAGTGTAGAGACTCGTAAAACACGCACTCATAATTTGTTTTATTTTAAATTTTTGTTGATATATTTATTTGTTAATTCCAACCTTCAATTAGGTTTAAAGTTTCTAGATACGTTTTAGTTATTCTAAAAATTAGGAGAAGAAAAACTTCGGGTGCCAGGTAGCCATGGCGACTTAAAAATTTTATGTGGCGCTTGAACTTTTTTATCGAGTTCAAAATGTTTTAATAATTTGATTTCTATTATGTCACTACGACTATGGTGTGACCAAACCTACTTCCGAATTGACAGCTTCAGAGAAGGGGCAGCAATGTTGTCATGTTGTCCATCTAACGTGAAAGCGAGCGCGCTGCCGTTAAAGAGCAGTAACGAACAGCTAACATGAACGAATACGTTGCTAACCAACTTGTTGAATACTGTGCATTAAAGTTAGTGTACATTATTATTTTATTAGTATATTATTGTTATTATTATTATTATTAGTAGTAGTAGTAGTAGTAGTAGTAGTAGTAGTAGTAGTAGTAGTAGTAGTAGTAGTAGTAGTAGTAGTACCGATATTTTTCAATGTAATGTAATATTGCTAGAAAAGCGCTAAAGAACTGTAAACTGTAAAATGTTTCAATTTAATATGATAGCTTTACTTTTATGAGTGCCAGTAATTAGTCCATGTAATATTGTTAGAAAAGGATCTTGCTGGAAAGCATTCATATTTGTTACACATTTCTCCACTTTCCCCTTTTCCCCGAAGTTTCAAGTCAGGAGGACCCTGCATCATCTTCATCTACACAGCTTTTTTTTTTTTTTTTTTTCCAAATATTGATAACAATGCTCTTATTAATTTTAACATAAGCAGCAGTTCTCATTAGGACTTGCGCCAAAGGTAAAAGAGGCCCGCAATTATCTTATTCCCACTCAAAAGATTTTCTTACGTTACACACCATCTCTCGCGCTTGACTCTTTAACGGGGAACCTTGTACAATAATATTTGTTCTCCGCCTGCCTTTCCTTCCTTCCGACATTGCACAAGTAACCTGTTTAGAAACTCTGCAGAAACTAGAAAACACACACACTAGTCACACACTCCACCAATTACAAGGAAGATAATTTTAATATCATTTAAACACAATAATTATCGTACACTAAAACGATAATGAAACTAAACAATATTTTTAATTCACACAATGCACTCTCTAACCAGCCAACTCATCCCGGGCATGGTATGCACGTGCAACTTGTAAACATAGACACGGCAACACCGTCCCGTTACCACGTTTACGCGTCTCTCGTGAGTGGTTGATTTGAATGGTTGCCATGGTAACATGCTAAAGGCGCCATTTGTCAGGTCGGAAGTAGTTTTGGACTCACCATAATACATAATATTAACAAAATCAGTTGTAGGAAGAAATTCGAATGTGCTTTTTGGATTAATAATGTTACATTTGTTGTATATTTCAAGATACTGTCACTAAACAGCTTCAGTGAAAAGCACAGAGCGTCTCTGACAAATTTTGAATATAGGAAAGGACTGCTGTAATGAAATTTAATTCAGTTTCCCGAAACAATTACTCCAGAGATATTAGCTGTACTGCATGCATGCATTCATGCATGCATAATATTTAATATTGTTTAATGCATTTCAGTAAGTGTATCTTTATCTCAGCTCGAATGGTTTTCCCATTGCATATGTGGACAAAATGTTCCTACCCTTGAAAGGGTCTGGCGTCTGAAAAATTGTTTTTTTTTTATATATATCCCTGGTAAAGAAGTATATTTCATTACATATAAGCTCCCTTTAAATAAATACTTCGGTATTATTATTATTATTATTATTATTATTATTATTATTATTATTATTATTATTATTATTATTATTATTAAATTCAAGTGATATTTTGTGCATGAGTACTATTCTTGTTGTTCACCGTACTTAGACGCATAGATACACGAATAAACAGATGTAAACACACAGTACCGGAGCGTGCGGGGAGACTGCATTGCTGGGTGAACTGTTGACTAGCATTGCTGGGTGAACTGTTGACTAGCAACTTGCTCTCCGTACAAGGCGAAGCTGGTATGTTCGACATACACCTAATTTCTCGAAACGGACATTTATTCAAATGCTTTTCGTGCGGACAGTAGTGTACACATGGCTTGATGTTTTCCCGTGCACAACTTATTAAATTTCATTATGCACGGAAAAATTGAACCTTGTCCAAAAGAAATGGATTCGAATAAATGCCCGTTTCGAGAAATTCCCGTACCGTGTGAACGTGGTCTAACTTGTGTTCAAAGTAAGCAAACGCAGGACTCTAGCCATTACAGATAATTGGATTCATTTAGAAATTAATACCACATTTAAGTATTTTGGAATTAGACTGTGTTAAATTAACTGTTTTAGTATTTATACTTACTGCATTTATTAATCACCCCATTTGTGTACGAATAATAACTTTGATTAAATTAAAATCAAGTTGAACATTTCGTTAAACTTTTACAAGTTAAAAATGCATTCATTATGATATCATATTAATTTGTTTCCTCTTTATGTTATCACGACTGGTTGGATTTGAAAGTACTTTGTTTTAAATATATCATAATTTCAGTTATCCAAGGCCTACTGCAGTTAATGAAGTCACCTTATCAACAGATATTGTGACCAGATTTCTGGAATGTCAAGTGTATATACGTTTAACTTATGAATAACAGAAATTTCATAACATAATCATGTTGGCGGCGCTGTGGAATAGTGATGGTAAAGGAAATAGGAGCAATTGCAAAATTCCTATCTCTATCTTCTTTATCCACCATCTCTGGGAATTTAATACTTAAGTTGTACAACGAGCGCGTCGTTCTCTAATGTTGACGATACGAGGTTGGCTTCACGACAAATAACATTTCTGTGAACATCGAGCAGGGAAATTTCAACATTTCAAGAATCGAACACTTTCAAGGGTACAACTTACCAAGAAGAGAAGAATAGTTTTGTAATTTATTTACTATTGAACACTGCAGTGGAGACCAAAAATAGACATGTCACTTTACATTTTACTATGGTGGAGCCTTTTTGTGGGTACTGTGGATAAGAATGTTTTCACACGAGAGACATTACCTATATCAAGGATGCATCGAGGGCCCGCATGACAGTCATATCACAGCTGCAGGCTGTGCCAGAGTTGTTAGTTAAAATGCAAGAAAGATAAAAGTTCATCATGTTAAACGCTTTTAAATTAAATGTCATTCTTTGAAATACCGATGCTGTAAATTACAGATATGTTAATGGAAAAATTAAATTGCACACTTTTCGTTACCAAAACACTCAATAGTTTTATGTGAGTGACTTCTGTATTGTACAGCTAGTTTTACAACACTGCAAGTGATTCTTGAGTACCTCCTTATACGTGGGATCGATATTTATGAGTTCTTAGGTTTTCATAGTATTTTATTATAATGAAGAAGAGCTGAATTTTCCAACCGTGTACCTCTCCGACTACTTACAGTTTCAATCCTTACAGCCATATCGCCAAAGGTCTAAGGCAATGAAAATTGTATTTCCGAAATTTCGAAGATATAAGATCTTAACACACGATTGGAATGATCAGTATTTATTGAAAATAAGTATGTCTGTTTCAAGTAGTCCTAATGAAAAATCGTACATTTTAACTCGACCTATTTTAAACAGTTTTAAGATCAGAACTACATCATTAATTGACGAAATAATAGACTTCAAATTAAAAAGAAGCTTTTAACGAAATATCGGTATGAAACTGAATTTCATTACAAGATTTTGAAGATTCTGGAAATGACTTCAGCTCTTTAATATTTCAGTGGTCAAGAAAAGAGTTTACTTAAGCTTTCGTCAATAGACTACTATTTCTGCAGCTAAAACACAGTTATAATAATAGTAATAAGACAATGTTAATAACAATGTCATATGTTATGATTTCCGTGACTTTTTACAATGTATGTATTTAAATTATACTATTGTTCAGATAAAAGAGAAGTTAGGGTGAATCGAATTGATGTAGGAATTCACGTACCTCTAATAAATACGGTCAACATGCAAGACGCAGCCGGAACTCGAATAATTATATACACATGGAAATAACAAATATTTTCTTTGAGTCCTACACATAAATGCAGAGGCAAAGATGAAGAAAAAGCAATCGACATTAATTTTTACATATAGAATATAATCCACATCAAGCATTAAGCCTGTCGACTGTGCTCTTACAATTAGGCTACTTCCTCTTGCCTATGAAAAAAAAATTAGTTCTAAAACTATGCATTAGAGTTATAATTTATAATTTCACAAATTATTATAAATAAATAAGAAATGAAATACATGTAAAATTAGATTACACATTTTAAGTTTCGCGTTAATTTTATTTAAGGTACCTGAGGATATTAAGGCCCAGCATGTTATAAGCCCCACTAACTAGTTTTACCATTAGTTATACACTTTTGCAAAAGAGAGCAACAGCTCTTAAGACCTATTTCTACTCGCATTCCAGTGAGGCATAAAGAAATTCGATTCTCGTTCTTGTTTAGCTGGTGGTAACAAGTTATGTGTGATTATTTCAGTTTCATTATAAAATTTTGCAAAATTTAATTTGATATTTAGTCGTTTTACTGTGTGTTATTAATATAATATTAAATCCACGTTATTGTGTAAACATTAAGAAGTTTGGGGCTACCGTGAAACTTTCGCTAATGAGCATATGAGCTCTCCATAAATTAAAATTAAATCGAAGTAACAGAGCAGGAAATAAGGCCCGTGAAATAAATACGTGGAAACGCCCACAAGTCCATAGAAGTCCGTAAGCTATAAAGTTCACAATCTTTTTTGCAAGAAGTGAAACAAACGAAAAGCTGACAATTCCTAATGCACGAAGAGCACTGGATGAACCATCAACTTCAGGATTTGTAAACATCCAGGGGACGCGGATGTGTTCTGTCTGCGAAGAGAATTGTTGTAGATATACATGTGTGTCTCTTTTGAATGTTGGGTGCACGATGAATGTGTAGGTCTCACTGAGGAAAAAACTGGAGACTTTATGTGCCAAAATTGTGTTCAATACTTATAGTCTTTATTGTGGGCCTTATTATCTGTCACTGCAGGATATAAGGCCCAGTGACATGATGTTAATTTTCATTGCTCACAGCATTTATGTGTCTGTTTGAATATTTATTTGAAGTAAAATATAATAGAATAACCATAAAAGTATGCTATTCAATTATTTAAAAATTGCTAAACGTCTCCATTTCAAAGAAAGGACGTTCTATTCCTTAGGTGGGCCTTATTACCCCCGGTTACCTTAGATGCAAAGTCTTGGGTATCACACAGTGCATATGGACTTAGTATATCCGATATTTCGAAACTACTTACGGGTTCTATCACCAAGGTAGTGTAGTTTTAGATTTGGAGAGTAGTCTATTTCTATTTTAAGAAATAATAATAATAATAATATTATCATCATCTCGGAACATAAATGTGATGTAATACTTACTCTAAGCAATAAATTATTAAATGAGCCAACTGACAAGAATAAAAAGTCCATTTGCTTAGATTTGGCAGGCAACGAACTAGGCAAACCCTCGGCTCTGGCACTACATTACTCTGACGTTCTAACCTGAAAGTAGTTCAGAAACATTAGATATACTAAGTCCATATACACGGTGTAAAAGTTAAAACGTTTATTTTAAATAAAATTATAAAATCAAAATATGTTATTTTATTAATTTTAACAGATTGATGTCATCCAGATTTTTTAATGAACTTATTAATTATAATTGAACTTGGTTATAGCGTCATCGAAGGGACTAAAATGATGTGACAACAAATTAATGTTATTATAGAAATAAATACATGAATAAAATTGGGAGAAGAAATACATTCACAATATGGAATATTTTGTAAACCACTATAATTTAATTTGAAACTTTATATAGAAGCTGCAGTAATACAATATTTTTAAATACTTTACATCATTCTTGTATTTGATTGCAGGAAACAGAGACATACGGAATAAAATGTATTGTAATTAAAATAGGCCTACATAGTGTATTGCCAATAATTAGAAGAAATCTAATTTGTTCTGTTTTCCTTTCGAAAGACACTGAATTTGTAAATAATTCTCAATTCTTCCATTACCAAACCAAATTCACGGTATACATCGGCCTTCTTTTTACCACTCTCGATTTATTTTATAATATGATCTTTACTTTTCACACTTAGGGCTACAACTTTTCTTTTGCACCTTGGTCCATTGTACTATATGTAACGCATGTTTGCAACTAAATGTCTGAAATTACAGACTGAAATGAATGCCTATATTAGAGTATGGCACACACTTGACCTATTATTGTTTGTAAGGGGTTTCGGCACGACATAAGGAGTTTGGCTTAACCCACATACCAAAATATTTTTTTAGAATTTCAATTCTTGGCCCGTATAATGCTTTTTTCACAGTAACTGAGGCATTGATCTCTGACATTACAGGCCACTTGCGAAATTCTCTCAACAAGTCTCTATTTAATGCATGGAATATGAATGTTTAAAGAACTTAAACTGTTGCTAAATGTTACTTTAAACATTAAAAATGTGTCGTTATAAAAATAATAGGGATATCAAACTAATTGTTCATTGCAGATAAAATCGTTTTTCTTAACGACTGTCTCTGTAGCCAATGTGCCACACTATAACCAAGTTGAACTATATTTCAACCAAGAAAAAAATATAGAGTGCTAGAATTCCGTCCATATAGAGATAAAATTAAAATAATAAAATCAGAAATGTATGCAATTAAACATTGGAATTACTTGGAAATTATTTAGAAATCAAAAGTAAATTGAATGTCTTTCATGATATTTGAGGAACCGAAAGCCAAATATTAGTACGGAAATTTCGTAAACAACGAAATAATGGTAAAGAGAATGGAAATAATTTATAGCAGTTACGCAAAATCTATGTGAAACAGAAATTTAATGTAATGAACAGAAAAGCGGTAGTGTCAGTTGGAACACCCAAAGAAAGATAATGGAAACAAAGTGAAATTGATTTATATGCGGAACAGGTCGAAACACATAACTCGAGGCGATGGGGATGATTATGATGAATCTAATAATTAGAGTAATAAAGAGGTTATTTACAAAGTACCTCTAGAGACACAGCATGAAAACTGAACGGACGTAAAGGCCAAGAAGTCACTAGAAAATTGAGTGGCTCTAGAACCGTCTCGAAGTCGAAATTTCATCCATCCCGTCAGCAGCCGGTTAGTCGCTTTACTTAACTCGATTCACCCCGGTGTGTATTAGTTAAATATAATTTTATTCTGTTGTTTAAAATACAAATTTTAAACATTGACCAGTGGTCGACATTTCTTGACTCGCGAGTCATAAACAGGGCAAAGTGGTAAGGAATGACTTGTTCATTCAACGTTTAAGCAGTTTGGGTATCCCCCTCCTACCTACTCCTTTGCTGTTCACTACAGGCTGGATTTTATACGACGTAATCTTTGCCGACCACTGCATTTACAAGATAACAAATTTTAGTTCCTCTGAAATTTCGATTTTTTTATACCGGCCTTAACCACACACAAAGAGACTTCACTTGATACTTATTTAAAGAACAAAAACTATGAAAGAAATACATTTTATATAATAAATTTTAGTTGAATTACTAATATAATATTCTGAAGCTGTGCTTAATTTGAAAATATAGCAAAATTTTCTCGATGTTGCCCGAATGTGTCTGAAATTCATACTCAGCAACAAGTTATAAAATATGTATTATTATAGCCAAATATAAAAGTTTCATATTATAACACACTATTATCCTATAATTAATGTAATATAGACTAAATAAAAAGAAAAATCTTTAGGAGTCTTCAATTATGTATTGTACAACTCTCTGAAGTTAGAATAGCCATTGAACAAAGATCTGTGATACAATTTTATGAGAAATTCATTAAACATTTTTATTATTTGAAATCATAAAAGTTGGAATATTTACTTCATTATTCGAAAATTATAAACATTTGTTCCAAATTAGAATAGCTTAAATAAATAATTAATTTGCGTTTTGAATTAAATTGATTAAAATCAATAATTGATACCTTTAAAATAACATGATTTTATTAAAACTAATATTAATTCAACTCAACATTCACAGTCCAATTTAAAGTAAAGAATCTAGAAAGCATTGTTTTTATTATTATTATTATTATTATTATTATTATTATTATTATTATTATTATTATTATTATTATTATTATATATATACTGAAAGTGTTTGAATATTTGTTATAAAAACATTGAATTGTCACCAAGAGAATGTTTAATTTGAAAGGTAACATTGTACAAATCGAAATAGTGCAAGGCAAACATTCAACTCTGCCGAGCTAAGGGAACTGCTGCACACCGTCTATGGTTCCAAGAGCATTGCAACACATCGATTCGGTTTATAATATATCAACCAACATATTTTAATCCGCTCTCCGGAGTCCTAAAGAGAAATGCGATCTCCATGCAACACAGCACATACAGCACAGCGCTGACTTGCTCTATTCCTACTGCTGCACACTACGAGGAAGAAGTCCTCAAGCAGGAAGACGACATTTATATGACGCAGAG
Source organism: Periplaneta americana (assembly GCF_040183065.1). NCBI lineage: Eukaryota > Metazoa > Arthropoda > Insecta > Blattodea > Blattidae > Periplaneta > Periplaneta americana. Next base: position 82,789,126 of record NC_091119.1, read on the forward strand.
TAGTGGCCAGAGCACCGTAAAATATATATTTTTTATTGCTGTCAATGGGACGACCTTGGTTGACAGGGTAGGCGAGCAAGTTTCTCTTGATTTCCACTGACACAAATCCCAAACGTGTACTCGAGGTCTGTGATTTGTGTCGGTGGTAGTACGTTTGTTTCTAGGAACGTCGCACTAAAATCACTCCTTATTGTAACTTAACCTGAGATATATGGATGAAAATTACACAAAGATTATTTAGAACAATCCGCTTTGGTTGCCTTCCTGAATAACTCCAAACACAGATGTTACATGTTTATATATCATTATGTAAAGTAATTCACTTAACTTTGCGACTTCTTTTATTTTCGATAAGGGTCAATATAATTATATGTGTATATATTTATGTTTATAGGACATATATTTAACCACTTGAAGAGAACTTGTGAAATGAACCTATGGATCCTTAAGCAATAAAGAAAATATTATATAGGTAAAACAAAAAAAGATGCAATTTTAAGTACAACAAATAAGATTCCCAAGACATTCAAAATATTTTCCAGAGATATAGCTACAGTCATAATACCTATTAAAAGGCTAGTGACGCATAAAATCTCGATAAAGATACAAAATATACTGTTGTCATTTGATGTTAAAGAAGGGAAGGTAGAAAGACACAAATTTTGGACTCAAAAATACACTATGACAACGTTGGGTAACTGTAGTTCCCTTTTTGCTTCCGGCGAAAGAAGCGATAAACAGAGAAACTTAACTAGGCCTATCTGGGGCCTGTTTGTTAAATCGACTACTTTGCTTATTGGCAAGGAAAACAAGCAACAAATACCCATTTGTCAGAATTGTTTCCTAAACACAGAGAGAAGTGAGAAACAAATTACGAGTGAATTTTAATCGTCTGACGAGTATTCTGCCTGTTGAAAAAATTTACTTGTAGAATGTGGTATGTTTCATTTTCACTGGCAGAGTTAAGGCTATAAGACCTTCTCTTCCACTCAATCAGCCTTAAGGGGAGAGGATGGTATTTTTGATGAAAAATGACTAAATTTTCAAAAAAGAAAAATTCTTTAAAATACTCTGTGATATGTGTGTGGATCGCCATTTCTAACCTTCCTGTATTATGGATTTTTAAATCACTCGCCCACTTTTATTGTTGTTTCCGGAAAATTAAATTTTCAATTTTTTTTTTCTTTAAAATACCCTTTGATATGTGTGGAATGCATTGCATAACATTTTGTGGGTATTTGTGCCCTTATCGGATGTTGAGAAGTCATTTTTAAACTTCCTGTGCTATGGATTTTTAAATCACACGCCCGCTTTTATCGGTTTCCAATAACTTCATTTTTTTTTTTTGCTACATTGCCAGACAAAATGGATATAATTTCTTAACTATTAAAGATACATGCAAGAAATTTAGAACACACATTCCTTAGACTATTAGGAAACTTTTCTCTGTAACAGAATTTTGTTAATTGATTTCATTTTAAAAATGGGTCCGTTTGTTTACAAGAAAGGAAATCAGAAAATTGTTACTAAATTTTAATTGTTTATTTTACAAACGTAGGGACTAATATCAAAATTCTGTTACAGACAGTTTGTAGAACATACTTTTGCAAATACATTTCAAAAACTGTTTGAATCTATCTTTAAAAACGGTTTAGATATATCGGTTTTAGTACAATCCTGCATTGGGTATATATTTTTCAAATTTGGGCCCCCAAATATTTTTTTTTATATTTTTATTTGGTTGAGTTGCCACAGCTATGAACTCTCTACATACAAAAAATTAATAATTTACACCAAATAGGAAAAAAGTTTTAAAAAATACCATCCTCTCCCCTTAACAATACAATAGTGACATACATATTTAAATTAACATACATATTTACGTTGTCACATTTGATTATAACTTTTATGCTATCTTGACAAGTTTAAGATATGTGGTAAACGTAAAGTCAGTCTATTAGTCGATACTTTTAGAGTTGTGAAGAAGGAATAGCAGTCGAGAAGTGTGGTCATGTGATTCAGAAGGATACACAGTAATACAAAATCTTGTGAGGAAAATAATACACAAAAAGAGAGTTGTTTATTATGGTATTTAATTTAATGAGAGATTTAGGTTATCAGCAAAATTGGAACAGCTTTTAAGTGTAATTGAAGGTGACTTTCGACGAAACACTGTCGAATTAATGTTTTATCAGCAAACAGAGTAATTTTCCTCCTTTAGTTTTTTATATGTTTTGTTATTTTGCTGAAATTCACCAAAATAATCTCCTTTCCTTCTCTGATTTTATGAATTAATACTACATTGTGATCTGTCATCTTACTTGTAAACAATTGACAGTTAATTGACAAGCTTGTCAAAAGATTTTAAGTAACAACATTGACTCAACTTGTCACTAGTCTCTGATTTTTTTGTGAGTTTATCACTAGTCAAATAATTACTCGTTTTAAAGAAATAGGCCCCAGAGCTGCCAAGGAAGAATTTTGTGTCTGCTGTATTCACTTCCTATGGTGAAGTTCAATAACCTATGGTGTTATAATAGTTTTAATGAAATTAGTCTATGGAACACAATTCCCATAATGACCATATAGATAGTATACAGAAACGAAGATAACAAGTGAAGTCAACTTCAAGCTATACCACTGATCACATGCGTAGAAACATTCTAAAATGGTCGCCTTAGATTTAATATAATTGTTGTATACATGCATAGCAACAATACCACTCAGTATAAAACACTATTGTAGTGCTCAGTTTAAATATGTTTATGTTATTCGTTATTAAGAGCGCACAAGGTAGCGTAGGCAGTATGTCCCCATGGTCCGCTCAGCTTTTTTTTTTTTTTTTTTAGAAAAAAAGAAACGAGTACTAGGGAATTTCCCTTGAGGGTAAAGACAAGCATGTAGGACTCACATTCCTACTGCCACTAATATCGGCCGCATCTGTGGCTCAGCACTAGAGCATTACTCTTCCTTTCCGGCAGCCTTAATTCGATCCCGTCTTCGTCGTGATTGAATATGTAGTGGACAAAGCAGGCGTTTCAAATGGGTTTCCTCAGAAAACTTCCATTTCCCACTTTCATTCCACCAACACTCTCCATCACTCCTTCATTTCGTCTAACATCTGCAATAGTTATAATAAGCTAGGGTGAAGTACTGGGAATAATACAGGACTCCGATGCCGATATAATACTTAGAGTTCCGGACTCTGGGGTTTATCAGTTACTCAACTTGGGATGGAACCTGTGTCTGTCAGTGCTGAAACAGGATGACCTATCTGTCGCCATCGGATTCATCAAATCCACCCGGACTACAGCAATCTTCGCATATAGACACACACTAGGGCATTATGAGCCTAAGACCATAGATCCGTGTTGGATCCGGTCCCCGAAAAGCCAGCCAGGTACTAATGTCTAGGGACCGAATTGTTATGTAATTACATATTTTATTCCTTTCAACCTAACCGTATATAAATAACAAATCTTTGCGAATCTTGTAATTACCATTAATATATCAAAATTTGATACTACATATTTTTACATATTTACCCCACATTACATATTATGGCTTGGTATTACATAAATCTACATACTTAGGAGTTTTATTCATTTTCACTTCTCTAAAAGGGGGGGGGAAACTTCTGTTGGGGAAGTTTACAATTTTTAAAGAGCCTTTTTATCTATTCAAGAAAGAATATATTTCGGGACGAAACATAACGTCCTTAGTTCCAAAAAGTAACAGAGACACTCACCCCATATCGCCCACTGTAAATATGAGTGAACAAAAGGCAACCATTCTCATACAACTACCTTGTATTGTAAAAATCACTCAGAAAGTAGCGTTACCTTCTTGCGGAGGAGTGGGACGAGGACGACATGATTTGTCTCGAACTATAATTGTTCTGCACACGTCTTAACAAGCCGTTCCCATGCAATTTGCAACCTTACCCACCCTCTTCCTAAACCTTCCAGGAGAAAACCCGTGTCAAGTCTGACATGAGCCGCAATAAAGTAGCCGACGTTTGAAAAGAAGCTGGAGTAAAGGAACAAACTGGAAAGATGTTCAAAGACTAAAATAAATAGCTTTTCAGGTTATCGCTTGACCTCTTTACTTTAAATTTAGTAGACCTATAAGGAAATGGAATTTTCCGAGCAATTAGAAAGTATGGTTCTCGCCTGGAATAATCCTACCCTTCTGAATGAGACAGGAATGTCACTTTTCAAACAACACTTTATAAATGCCTATAGGTACCTTTTTTTTACAAGGAGCAGCTAAAATGCATGTGTCCCACATCTCCTCTTATTTTCTCCTAATCCAGTAAAGCGAAACAGTGCTTGCAGTTCTGTTGTGTCATTCATTTCATTCAGTTCTCTAGTTTTAGTACCTACAGTATAAAGTGCAAGAGAGTTTATCTACTGTTTTTAACTAACTAAAATGGTCCCTGTATCTTCAACCCTAACGACAAAAATAAAATCATGGATTGCGATGGACGAAGCTTTCACTACAGATGGAAAAATAGTAATGTGTCAAGTGTGCGGTAAAAAAGACGGGTGCTCTATGAAATCTCAACTGGAGAGTCTTACCTATCTTATACCTGCCAGATATTGATATTAAATATTTTCATGATTTTACATATTTTGGTACATATTGAGCTTATTTTTCTTACATAAATATGTACATATTTCACACCCTGATATTACATAAAAATCCAGTCCCTACTAATTTCGATTGTTTGAGAGGATAGAAGTCTTAACCTCCTGCTGCCTTGTGTGTTTGAAGGTCTTGTAATAGGAATAGCGCTACTCTTTTGTTCATTATTTTATTTACAAGCTTCTTTTGAACTAATCGTGTTTTATTGTGCATTTCTACTGTTTGACATTAGACTAAAGAATTGAAGTTTAAGCTGTTGATAATAAGGCAGTGCTTTTTCCAGCTGAGGAAACGGATTATTGGTCTTATTGTAGTATTAATGATTATTATTGATGTAAATAAATGACCTAGAATTTTTATGATGCACAGTTTAATACCCATGATATTTCCGCCGGTTGTCCTCCACAATTTGTTAAACATAGATTATAAAATAATCATTGTAAGTACTGTAATAATTGTAATTGTATTGGAACTATGCATGCATGCAGTATAGCTAATATCTCTGGAGTAATCGGTTCGGGAAACTGAAATAAATTTCATTAAAACAGTCCTTTCCTATATTCAAAATTTCACACCGAAAAATTCTGTGCTCCATGCAATAATTTTTATATTCATCTTTTAAGTTATTTCTCTCTTACGATCCACAGAGTTTGATTTTAAGTAACTCTTTGTGTGATTAAATGTCAATAAAGCCATTATGTTAATATATTGACCTTCATGAAAACAAAATAAGTGGTTTCAGCGTTATGTGAATTGCTCTTGATAAAAGAATATGGCGTGTGGAGAAATTACATTTATCTTGATGGAGGACTTCTTCTCCGAGCGTGAATAACAAGAGCCAATTTAGAGACCTCCTCGCGGCATTTCAGTGTGTATGCAACAGAAGTCTAGTGACGTATTCATTGTTGCTGAGAAGTCATGTTCTATGTTCTAACAACAACAACATCGATGCATACATCATCCGCTCTGGCGTCTCGAGTGTCAACTACTCTAAAGGGAATACAACATGGCAGTCAGTATCACAAAACACCGATCTCACCAACGGCAGAACAATGTCTCTCAATATCCTGAAAAAACATGCCATAAGAATAACAACGGAATGTCAACTCCTCGAACCACAATGCCCGTCATTCATGGGTAAGGGACTAATACTACCTAGTCGCGCTCCCTGTCCACCAGTCGATTTCATTTTTTCAGACAACTTTCCATTTCTCAAAGGCTGACAATACTCCATATATGTTCAAAATGGTAATGATCAAAATACTATGTTCATGACTTAACTTTCAATAACAATTTCAAAATTTCAAATTATCTTAATATGGCTCCATTTTATGTCTTTACATTTCTCAATCAAGGGATGTTACCTAAAACAATACATTAACTAATTTTTACGTTGTTTCATAGGCCACATTACTTTTCATTTAACTGTAAGTAACAAGACAAAGTAATTTATTAAATAATCTAGCAGTATTAGCCGTTTCATAACAAATAAACAAGGGTGTAAGCATATTGGCAGTAGATAGAATTTATCATTAGAAATATGGCTAAATTATGCAGAAATGGAATTAATTTGGTTCATGGTTAAAAACCAAAATTTTTAAAACTAAAAATAAAAAGCTTAGTCTTCTTTAGCCATGAGGACAATTTCAACCTGGCAGGACAGAGAGAGCTACAACCTACGAGTTCTAATGCTGATCAGTTAGGGAATCACCAGAGGGAAGTTGGGGTTGTGCGCTTTAAGTCATTTCACATTACAACTGGCGACATAGCTGTTGTCAGGTTGTTGGTTCTCAGAGTATAAAAGTATAATAGTAATGTGTGTAGTGTTGAAAGTATTCTACTGGAATAAAGGGGTCAATTCGATGTCACGATTACGTTATGGTAATGATTACAATAAGTTTTATTTTTTTTTTTGTTAAAAACTTTGAAAAATCGATATTGTTCTGATGCCGGATTATTTCACAGGAATGAGACTCTTTATAAGAAACATCCATATGTTTTCTGTAATATTTATAGTCATTCCTTAAAAACGATTTATAGGCAATAGTGAGATTACTGTTTGGTAACTCTGATTTCAATTACTAAGAACTCTTTCTCATTCAACCATCTATTCACTCACTCGTCCGTCCGTCCGTCCGTCCATCCGTCCGTCAGTCCATCCGTCCATCCATCCAGCCACTAATCTATCCATCCAACCAACCACCCATTCATCCATCCACCCACATCCACTTATCCACTCACCCACCCGTCCATTCATCATCCATTCATCCATCTATTCACCTATCCAACCATCCATCCATTCATTGATCCAACCTTCCATCCATTCACCCGTCCATCCATGCATCCATCCATTCACCCATCCATCCATCCATCCATCATCCATTCATCCATCTATTCATCCTCTCAACCATCTATTCACCCACTCAACCATCTACTCACCCAATCATCCATCCATCGATCCAACCATGCATCCATTCATCCATCCACCCACCCCATCCATCCAACATTCACTCGCTCCCCATTCATCCATCCATCCACTCACCCATCCATCTATCCACCCACCCACCTATCTAATCATCCATCCATGTATCCATACATCTATCCACCCACCCACTTATCCATCCATCCGACATTCACTCGAACATCCACCCATCCATCCATCCATCCATCCATCCATCCATCCACCCACCCATCCATCCAACATTCACTCGCCCAGTCATTCATTCATCCACCCACTTACTCGTCCATCCATCCACCCATTCATCCAGCCATCCAACATTCACTCGCCCACCTATTCATCCATCCATCCATCCATCCATCCATCCAACATTTACTCGCCCACTCGCTCATCCATCCATTCACTCATCTTTTCGTCCGTCCGTCCGTCCGTCCGTCCGTCCGTCCATCCATCCATCCATCCATCCAACCATTCACTCGCCATTCACACATACATCCATCCACTCGCCCATCCACCTATTCATAGTCTATATCCGTTCGTCCATCCATCTATCCATTGCCAACCCATGCATACACCCGTCTACCGATCTACTCATCCACCCAATCATCTCTCCATCCAAATCCCATCCATTTTTCCGTCCAATCAACTCACCTTCCTTCCATCCATCTATCTTACGCATTTTATCCAGATTAGAATCTGAGTTTTGCCCTTCCAAGACAATTTTACCTGGAAATTTACCTCTACACTCGAAGTAAACTCCCGTAAAGAAGTTTGTACGATAACGTACGCCATTACAATGATAAAAGAAATCCTTATACACCGCGGGTTTGGACCCCTGGTCGTTAACCCTTGTGTTTACCACAGCGACTTCTCTTGTACTTAGCCATAAACCGTAAGTAAAGGATTTAGAGTGCTGGGATTATCTAATTTTATTTCTCTCTAACAGCAAAGTAGCTAATATTAGGTTAATTTTATAACATATTACTATTCCGTACTTAATTACATTTCATGGGTATGCATTCTCGAGGCAACGAAACATTAATGATTTTGTATGTTAGAAAGCAATCTCAGTTTTATGGAATGTTACGCGTTGGGTATGAAAGTTATCTTCATTTTTTGTATTATCTATTACGAATGTTACCAAACAGAAGGAACATTGTTCAACTCTTTCTGTATCATAAAGGCTGTGGATCTAAATCAAATATAAGTCTATTCCACCCGAAGTTGGTCACTAGAACTGCGGATTGAATAGCGTCAGTGTCGGAGAAGTTGTCTTTGAACTAATGCGAATATTATAAATAAGATACCTATATATTAAAAAAACGTTTCGACATAGGTTGCACTTCAACAAAAGATGGGAATGAATATCAACCCCTGAAATGCGTCCTTCAGCAACAGAAACAGTTGAAAGAAAACTCCTTTCGAATTAATTGAAAGTCAGCAATACTTCCACGTTCCACCGCCTTGTTTATATGGTGGATCGTATGTCGCCTGTTGTAGCAATGGCTTAGAGCGCACGTCGCTGGGAATGACGATGACTTGGCAACACCGTTCCCCAGACTAAGAACATAACAGAACACAGATACACCGCACGCACGGCAGTAAGCACCTTACGAGTTCTTTCCGGACAAACTGAATTACAGCTACTGTAGTCCGCTGCTTTCCCGGCTTGGTGTAGGGGTGCCATCTACAGTGGAAGAACAGAAACGTGGTGATCAAGATAATGTGTTCCATTTCTCCGTCGTTTTGCGACGATTCGACATAAAATAATATATCAATATACTCACAAGGTACTGGACACTAACACTAGAGAGCACTAGTGTAGAATCCATTTACACATTTCTCATAATCGCGCGTCCTGCTTGGTGTCACTTCAGCCACTTCGCTGATTTAAACGTTAGTGTTATTGTGTTATGTAGTCACATGTGTACTTGGCGACGCAATGTCTAGGTTAGTCAAAGCATAAGGCGAAGGCTATTTGTCGTGGTAATAGCTCTCCCACCAGAAGCAAAGCACAAGCGAATACTATCCCGCCAGGCTACACAGCGCAGACCATGGAGCTGGCCAAGACACAGCCCACAGAGATGTCACGGATGTTGCGGAAGGGAAGAGGAAGAAACATGTTCGACGTCTACTTCATACAACTAGAGGAGCTACATTGCACGTCCATAATACAGCGGGTTGGGAAGTTCTCAAACCCTGCAATTGAAAGATATGTAAGGATTCCACGTCACTCGATGCAAGGTTTGGAGTGAGCAGACGCAGTGAAACACACTGCACAGACTTATCACTATTTACAATTAATTCAAGATAATAAAGGACTCATCGTTAGCTGAACGATTACGACGACGACTATATGACTTTCGAAGCTGGAGTTCCGAGTTCAAATTTGGTGAGTCCAAATGGAATGTGGTATGAACAAAGACGGTATTGGGGCAGGTTTTCTCGGGGTTTTCCCGTATCCCTTACTATAATGCTAAAGAATTCGCAATAATTCTTATCACCAGTAGTGGGAGAAACTACTTTTACCATACTCTGAGAAGATCGACTTCATTATATTTCTATGGAGAAAGTTTTACGGAGAAAGTTTGGTTAGTTTCTAAACCCGAACACTTGACAGTTAAGTCACTTGCTCTTTTCAACTGGTTTCGTCTTAACTGATGTCCATTTTAAATTTGTACAACTTGTACATGTAGGTCTAAGTTGGCGCTCATCGGCATAGGCCTATACAGAAGACCAGATAGATTTTGAGACATTCTTTTCTACTAAAGGTGTTCACAATTGATATCGTGCTGTTACCAATAGAATTACCAGGCAGTCTATTGTATGTGGCCAACGACTTTCCTTTCTCACGTTGCACTTCAAATTTTTTCCACCTAAAGATCCGTCGCTACCTGTCCGTGTACATAGGTTTATACTAGTTTCCATCTTATGAGGTGACTGAACAGGAAGTTACATCATGTTGCTGTCAGAGACTTGGTTGCCACATACTCGTGGCGCAAGTTCAAATTGAGTTAAGGACTTTGAAGTTTTCGCCAGAATATTTAAAGTATACGTATGACGAAGTATTAAATACTGAAAACAATGAAATACTTACGATTGACACTTTTACACTCGCCGTAACAATGGTAATAATATAGCACACGAAACACGTGGCCTGGCGCCATAAGTTTGGGAACATTTTTTCCCTAACAACAGAACATCGCACAGCGCTCGGTTGGTATTGTGTTTCCAGTTTGTTCTTAGCAGACGAATTTTTGCATTATAAACTCCAGTGAAAAGTTACATTCCAGCGCAATGTGACAATGATGTATAATTTACCATTCTAGCCCACACTCACCCGTGTCTGTAGAATTACTTCCTGTTTCGTCGCTTTAAAACATGGAATCTAGTAGAGCTAAAGAAGCTAGTAAGGAACTCGCTAGATTATAGAAGACGACGATCCACGAAGAATTCCTAGAGTTGAAGCTAACGCCTTAATCTTCACAACACAGAGGGGAAGACAGACAGAAAATGAGCTCCGTATTGAGAAAACTCGAATTTGATTTTCATGATTATTAACCTTCCATTTATAGAAATATTTCTTCTTTATTGGAAAGCTACCGATCGTTTTATACATTGGTATTACACAGAATATTACATTAGCGTCTTGTAAACATTATTATGCAAATTGTAATGTACAACGTATTTAATTTTCCGAAACAGAACGTAACAACTTCATTCTGAATGATCTTTCAGCCAGTTCCTTGATCGAGCCTGCGATTGCACCAGTTTCTGATCTCGCGAATCACCATTTCAACTTAACATTTTAAAAATCTCTTCCATAAAAAAGTAAACCATGAATCGTCAAAATATCTAATGATCTAATTGCGTAAGGTAAGAGTTAACGATAAGTATGGTGAAGGTTCGAATGTTCTTTAATGATATTCCCTGTGGTTTGAGTGATACGCAATCGCGCGTTGTCCTGATGCAAAGTAGAGATGGGCGATAGTCACAATAGTAGGGGAGACGAGGGCAAAGTGGAAGGGGAGGGCAAAGTGGAAAATCGTTGTTATGCTCTTACAACAATAGAGAGCAGCACTATTCAGTATAATATTCAAAGCTTATGGTAGTATGTTTGTTTCTATTTAGCCGCACAGCGCTAGTATCGCTGTACATGGTGGAATTGTGATTACAATGAAACGAGCTGCAAGAAATTATTTGTTTATGATAAGTAATCTGTAGGCATCCGCCATATATATAACATCTGATTTTATTATTAATATTTAAAGCACCGTTACAAGTGTTGGGAAGAAGTTGTGATGGCTAATTGTTTTTTTTTTTAATTCATTTGGCAAGATACAACCACATCTAACCTGCAACCCACGTGGAGGGCAAACTGGAAACTGAAATAATGAACTTTCCACTTTGCCCATGTAGTTTGGAATTCACTCAGAGAGTCTGGATTTCCTCCTAATATGCAATTGGAAGATAGTTAATGCATTTGACTTATAGTTTACGTTTTGTTCTGTTCTATGGAGGGACCCGAAGGCTTACACTGCTACCTGATGCTTATTGTGCTTACCACTGCTATTCTGTGAATGATTCGGTAGCCGAAGGGCCGTATTGTACAAATACAGCACACTGCACCATGAACTGAACTCGGGATATGGTATCAATAATGATGATATCATTGATATGTGAATTAATGATGGCGAAATGCTTCTGAGGTCCAACGCCGAAAGTTACCCAGCAATCCTGCTTGAATTGGTGCTCCGAGTCTGGCTGGATCAATGCAGATAATTTTTGCACTGGTTGAAACTTTTGCAGAAATTGTCAAACTTAACAAAGAAAAGTCAGTGTTGTTGGTTCTTAACGATCATACATCTCACCAGTCATTGCAAGCTCTTGATTGGGATCATAATCTTGTCGATTCCTTCACACACAACACACAAGCTGTAGCCTGTCGATGTTGCTGTTCACAAGCCATTCAAGACGCATTTTGAAGTTGCAGTAGACAAATTCCAGAAGAACTATCCAGGAAGACACACCGGTGAATATGATGTGGCAGGTCTGATCCGTGAAGACTTTGAGAAATCGTTCGTGGTTCCGAATATCACTAGCGGATTCTCAAGGACTGAAATTTTTCCATATGGACGCAACATATTCACAGAAGATGATTTTGCTCCATCTTCTATCCTTTATTGCCAGTATAGCCTAGTAGTTCTATTGATAAGCTATTCTTTGCGAAGATAGGTCTCCCAATGAAGCAGGAGAATACACAGATAGATGCCTTTCAACCCAGTAAAGTGTGGAACATCGAATGTGCAGCCTCATGTGACACCATAAGATATTGCTCCACTCCCCAAAGTAAGCCTAGGCGTACTGCATCAGACTGAAAGAAACCGAAAACGACGTTGTCAGAAAACTGAAATACTCGCAGTCCGCGAGAAGCAGATGGGAGACCTGACGGCAAAGGAGTGAAAACGAAGGCCGGTAAGACGATGCCGCCAGTACACTAAACCACACGCCTAGGTAGCAAGATGTTTTCTGTTTGGGCTGTGGAGAGCAATATTCTCACCCACCATCGGAAAACTAGATCATGTGTTGTCAATACAAAGACTGGACTCATTAACTTTGTGCTGATATTAATCTCCAGACTATGTAGGCTAGCCTATGTGGCAACTGCAGTGCTTGAAAATGTTTTAAATATGGACAATTATTTATGTTTTACCTATCTTAAACAATATTTTCATTTATATAGTGTGTTATGTAATTTCCACTTTGCCCTCTCCGAGTTTCCACTATGCCCTCTTGGTGAGGGTAAAGTGGAAAATTAAAGGGTCCTCTTATTTTTCTAATTAGGCTACTTTGTTGTCTTCATTCATTATAAGATTATTTTTGTGTTTAAATGTTGACAGATGTATAACGTTTAGTTTGTGTATAAAAACTTTGTGATAAAACTTAACACGAAGACAGGATTAGATGATATCAAAATCCATTCCACTTTGCCCTACCTTCCCCTACTACTGACTGTTCTCACTATCGACAGTTATAATCAAAACTATCCATACTGTCGATAGCCATTACAAAATTGTTTGTTAATTGGTTATACACTGAATATATTTCTGAATTTATATCTGAACGCGTACTAAACTATTAATCTAATAATATATACAGAATGGAATCTGAATTAGATAAGAATAACACACAATGTCATAATATGTCCTTAAAGCGCCAACACTAGAGTTCATTATACGTTTGTTAAACATGTGGCTATTGCTCCAAGGATAAGTTTCCCATTAAAATAAAAATTTCCACTTTGTTGGGATGCAGATGGTTTCGCCTTTCATTGATTAAGTTTTCAGTTTTGGATAACAGTCTTTCCGAAGGGATTGAAATCCCAGCGAATACAGATACTTTTTGACCAAATTATTTATTTGTGGTGAATGGTGTATAATAAAAGGATCGGATAAGTGGAAACAAAATACTAGATTTGCTTAATTAAATATGCAAAATAATGAGTGCGTGCCTGACTTTTGGGTAGTAGTTAAATAGGGATTTAATTTTAAAAAATGTACTGATAGTAAGATTGAGTTTATAAATTATAATCGAGGGCAACTATCTTCCATAATTTTGTAGATTAATGGAGGTTTCAATCAATCAGAAAGAGACCATGCAATGTCTCAACTCTCATTATAAAGGGACTGCATCCTTCCCGGGCCTACTCTGCCATCTAACAAGATACTTAGAAGGCTTTTATTCTACCCATGATTGCAAAATGAATAACCATGTGAGTCGTTCGTTTATGATTCCTAAGAATACTTGGACTAATAGACTGGGATAAGTTCTGAACAAACCGTGATTGAATTGTTACAAACGATTCGATTCGTAATGTCTGAGAATCGCTGAAAAAGAATCATATTGCCCAGCTCCAGTTTGAAAGCCTTATAATATTATGATCTTCCTATTTTTCGATACTATCAATAGTCGCCATAACAATCGATAGTATTGGAAACAATTTGACTATCGATAGTTTCGATAGTTGAAGTCATAACTATCGATAGTATCGATAGTACTATCGACTAGCGCCCGTCGCTAGCGCAAAGTAACTCAATCATTTGAGACAAAAACACGTATACTGCTTAATATAAGACTGAGTATAAACAGTATAATTACTTGGAATACTCTCAACGTCTAATAGAATTGCGTAGTTGTAAAAGAGGATAGCATTACGTTACCATACGACCAAATATTCCATTTTATTTAGCCACGGACCTATTAGGGTGGGCAGGGTCGATTCTTCATGTTAGGGTTAGAACAATTATCTGGCGACTCATTTGATAAATCTATTGGCACTAAGATTGGTGGCTGGCTGATAATAGATATCCACTAGACACTGACATTACTCTGAAGTCAGTATACGATGTAAGTCCGAAAACGTCTAAGTTTATACTGTATATTTTGTTGCGGGTTTTGAGGTAACTATAGATGAATAATTCCTTTTAAAGCCTACATTCATCTGCGAAACTCCGAGCAGTTATTTTATATACTTTCTTAAATTACTCTATAATTTTAGTGGTACCACTACAGGTATTCTTGGCATCTCCGATGATAAATAAGAACACAGTTGATGTTTCACCATTCACAACCAATATATCTCTGGATATCAAATGTTTAATAATTTGTCAAAGTTCATATTTTATCTGACATCACCCAAATCAATATTCATGAAGAAGAAGACGTGCAGAATGTAGTAGCGCGTTTCTTTGACCTATTATATGAATACCGTAAATGTTTGTAGTAGAATTATAGATAATTTGATGCTGCGATGTTGCATCTGAAATAGGCTACGCTAAGTGCACATTTCCTAAATAAGCTTCAAAGAATAAGTTACTTTTACTTGCTGCCGTAACAAAAAAATATGTTTAAAAAGCTTCCAACAAATTGGGCAATATATGCGTATAAGTATAGATACAGGTCACGTACTTTACTGCAACTGTTCTCAACTTAAGATTTAACAGAATAGGTTGATTTCACATAGTGTATGTGGACATTATTTCTTGATGTGACCTATTTGTATTTGATGCATTTTACATTCAGCTTCCGTGTTAACACGCTTTTACTTTCTCAATTAAAATTGATCACTATCTTCTCGGTTTAATTTTGTATTTCGTATCGGCATTTTTTGTAATGCTAATTTCACAATTGCACTTCTGTTAGAAATAGACGCACTCTGAATAAATTATGTTTGATATACAATTGACTGATACATTACTGGTGAATCAAGATACTTCTATTGTAATACCTACAATTAGGGGTGTGATTTCATTGTGATTATTTTATCCTGATTTCGGTGATTAAAATGAATTGATTCCGGTGAATATTTATAAAAAAGAAAACAAGTAATTTCGTACATAT
Source organism: Periplaneta americana (assembly GCF_040183065.1). Lineage (NCBI taxonomy): Eukaryota > Metazoa > Arthropoda > Insecta > Blattodea > Blattidae > Periplaneta > Periplaneta americana. Next base: position 82,804,631 of record NC_091119.1, read on the forward strand.
TTCGCAACTTACAGCAAATTTAAAAATATTAAAATAACAGTACTTTAAATTATTTTTGAAATAATTCGTTTAAAACTAACAGAAAATTGTTTGAATAATTAATTATATTCATAATTATATTTCATTTCACTGTGAGGCAGAGATCACACGACGGTAGTTATTGCAGGAAAAAGAAATGAACCTTGTCTGCTTGCGCTGCTCCTTGAAAATATAGAGCTACTGTACCTCCAAGCAGTTCCTGAAACGATGCTGTAATGCTGAACGATCAAATATGAATAAATGTACATGTATATTTTATAACGAAGAAAAGTTAAACTTTCATTTGGAAGGAGTCTTTTTAATGTGTGTGTGTGTGTGCGTGCGTGCGTGTGTGTGTGTATGTATGTATGTATGTATGAAGAGTTTTCATACTCCTGTTACAGTTTTAAGGAAAGCTTTTTTCTTTCTAATATGTAGAGAAACTCACGTTAAGAGCTTAAGTTCATAAACGCGTAGAATATCACACTGTCAATGAACAATGATTGTTGTCCTAGATTGGGTTTGAATCCATGACCGTGGAGATGTTAAAACTGACTACTATAGATGACTTATAGCTATTACGTGCACCAGAATCAGTAATATTGGCGTTCGTACCTTTATGGAAAGCAGTCTCTAATCAACTGATCATACAATGTGTTAGAAAATTAATGCTATTATTCTTAAAATCAGGATATATCAACAGGATTAACTTTAAGAATAATGCCCGACAGGTTGTCAGAATGATACTAGTGAAATTAATTTTTATTTATAACACCTTGTAAGTGCTATTGATATATTGTTGACTAAACGATAAGCAGTATCATACTTCGATTTAAGTACTGAAAGATCAGATCCGATGTTTTTAGTTCATATCGGAGGGCTTAAGATCTAAACAACCAGTTACCCTACTTTGCCGGCTTGTATGGCAAACACAATTTTCCTCGAAGACTGAAAATCTTCCACGGATAAATATGACGTTTTATAGCATCACATCAATATAGGTAGCCAACTTACTGCATCGTAATGTTTGAAGTTCTGCATATCTCTACGACTTCCTCAACTCATTAACACTATTTTCGAGGACCAAAGATATATAACCTAGAAACTCTGATCTCAATAGTAAAACGTCAAAACATTTGTTCTGCAACTTTGTTACAAGTTCCGTATTTTTGATGAACATATCATATGACTTTCGAAAAAACAGTACTGCATTGGAATTCTCGTATTTGAAACAACGTAGAGCGATCCCAACAGAGAGGGATCGTCTGCTTCTGATAAGACCGAGTGTGGTAAAAGGAGTTACGGACTTCAACTAAGTTTTTTTGTAATTATTCAACCTTTAGGTGCTTATTCTTGTTAGGGTTTATCTCTGAGCCCTTTCAGGCAATTCGAGCCTTATACATAATATAGACTCCTACTGTGCATGGGTAGCCACAACTTGAGATAGTGCATTTACTGGCATCTACGACCAAATTCCTGTTAAAATTTCGAGCTTTTCTACAATACAGCAAATTTTGGCATAAGATGTGAAAAAGAGAAGTTTGAAACCTACTATGATTGAAAGTCCCTGCATATGACAATGAGGCGTCTAACAAGCAAACATACTCATGGAGACAGATACAGTTTCTTTTTCTCCTCCACCATGTTAATAATGTCAAAACAAGTGCTTATACAAATTTTGGCCATTCGACCGCAATACGAGGCCGTCCAGAAAGTGTTTCTCCCTGCGGCAATTTACAGAAAGAAAACACAATTTCATGGGAAGATTTATTGAAACAGATATAGCAATTGCTGCGCTATTTTTCAACATATTCCACACTGGAATTGAGACATTTACATATCATGAGATAAATTTTTGTATCCCTGTGTCATAGAAGTCTGCCGCCTGGGATCAGAATCAGTGTGTGACAGCCGTCTGCATCTCTCTGTTAATCCCACAGTATGACAAATGTCTGAAATCTGATGGGGAATATGTTGAAAAACAGCGCAACAATTGAATAGCCGCCCAGAACAGGGTTGTAACCAGCAAATACGAAATTCTTAAAAAATGGAGAGAAACACATTGTACTGCAAGCACTTTAAATTTTTTAGAGCAAGGTTGACAATCAGACATGTGTGTTGATATTTTTAATATGAGTACAAGCATTACAACAGCGCATCATTAACAATCATTATTCACGAAAAAGTTAACTTATGAGAAATAAGGGTTACAACCTTGTTATGGGAGGCTATTCAATTGCTGTATCTGTTCCAATAAATCTTTCTATAAAATTGTGTTTTCCTTCTGTAAGCGGCTTCAGGAAAAATCACTTTCTCGACGGTCTCGTAATTGCGGTCGAATGACCAAAATTTGTATAAGCACTTGTTTTGACATTATTAACACGGTAAAAGAAAAGAAAAACTTTTTTTACCTGCCCCATGAGAATGTTTGCTTTTAAAATGCAGGGTAGTAGAAATCCCATTTTCCGTCACTTTAACTTAAGAAGAAATGTATTATTAGTCTAGAGCCCAGAACTTTAGGTGTTAAAGGTTAAGAATGATACTAAGTATAGATGAATAGATGTGGTGTCAGTGAGGAGGGGTTTTAAGCCAAGTCCAGTAGAGTCCGATATGTAATAATAGACAACAGAGTCACAAGGAGTGGAAAATGGATCTTGTAAAGCGTGCGCTAATTTGTAAGTGGTCGTTAAGAGGATTAAAGATCTTTAACGGTACCAAAGGGAAAATACTGACTGACAAGGATGACGTAGGCCTAATGATATCTGAAATGAATGGGGGTATGGCTGCTTTATTTAGAAGCTATAACAAGTAACAATATTAAGATTTAGCACTTTAAGTTCCGGGCTCTAAATTTATTCCTATTATTATTATTATTATTATTATTATTATTATTATTATTATTATTATTATTATTATTAATATATCTAGTGTCGATGGAATTGATGATAGCGGGATGGTATTTGGCGAGACGAGGCCGAGGATTTGGGTAAATCTCGGAAAAAACCAAACCAGGTAATCAACCCAAACGGGAATCGAAACCACGGCCCGAGCGCAATTCCGGATCAGCAGGAAAAAGGGTCACTGAGCCTATTCAATCTCCTGAATTCATTTGGTCTCTCCAACACTTCTTTGCTCTGCCGGTATGTTTTTTCCTCTTGGTATGTAATCAGGTAATACCACCTTCTTCTGTATAGTTCTGAGCTACACAAGGTGCTATTATTATTAGTATTATTATTATTATTATTATTATTATTATTATTATTATTATTATCATTATTATTATTATCACCATCATCATCATCATCACTAAATGCTGTACGGATTACGCCATTGAGCCTGTTCCATCTCCTGGATTCAGCTGGTCTCTCCAACGTTTCTTTGGTCTGTCGATATGTCTTCTTCCTCTTGGTATGTAGTTCAGGGTCACATGGTCGTACCTACTTCTTCGGTATAATTGTATTTGCAGTTTATTGCAGATGTCTTATTTTTTTATGATCAAGGAGTGAACATCCTGGCAGTGGTTTAAGGTGTCGCATCGCTGCTGCTTCTAATCTTCTAACCCGATTATTATTATTATTATTATTATTATTATTATTATTATTATTATTATTATTACTATTATTACTATTAATGCTGGTTTACAAATTATTGAAGTTCAAGTTTCTTGTTGCCGAACATGTTCGTTTAGATTTAAAAGACATTTAGCAAGGTTCTGCTTTAGTAAGATTAGCACGGATCAAGGATATCGATAGGACAATGAAGGACAAAAACGTATCTATTTAAGTCTTGGCAGTACTTTGACAAACCAAACGTTATGCTTTACATAGTTTTTGTGGAACAAATCATGTTATGTAGTGGTTGTGAAACATTACAGTTCACATTGTTCGCCCGCCAGCCTCCCTACCCTAAGCTAAGGAGGTGGTGAGTAGTTGTTACATGAATTCCAGAAATTGTCGATCACAGTGGCTGTCGAGAATAAGACTACAGTTATCACTGTCATAATGAGCATTATGGTGAGTTATATTTTCTTACTGTATTGTTCGTAATATAGTTGACTTCAATCTAGCCTAGTTCTTAGCTTTTCGCAATTGAAGATAGTAACCACATCCAAGAGGGGACGGAGAGCTGATGGGCGAACAGCAGGCCTAACCTATTTGGAGGAGACAACATTTAAGAAAACGTGTAATTCAACGATGTTTATTCACGGTAAGACAGTGCTTTGAGAGACCACGTGATATCGCAGCGCATTTGCACCTAAAGAATGGCGCATACAGTGATTCTGAAACATTTTTGTTAATGTGGTAACACCTTGAAAAGTCGGGTTGTTTAGAAGCGGTACGAATTGGGACTTTTTCCATTATTACTGAACAAAGAACTCACTGCGTTTCGAATATTGACTCAATTTTTGTCTTCATGTAAATAAAAGGGGACTGAGAAGACTATCCTACTCTTTGGTGTCGTTACAATCAGCTATTCTGCTGGGGTTGTACAGAACAATATTTTATTTTCTTATGTTCTTCCAGCAGTGAAGTATAGCTTCCTACAAACAAGATAAATAATTACTCCGAAACGTATGTATTCCGGACTTATTATTTGATCTCGAGCGATTGAAAACGTCGAATGTGTTGCGAACGGTAGGTTATGCTTTAACATGACAAAATTTATTACTTTTTCTGTAGAACTATACTTCTTTCGACTTTTTTTAACAGTACGAGGACGTATTAAATTTCGTTGTTAGTTAGTAATATTCTCATTTAATTTGCTATATATATTTTTTTCTATTTAACGATTATGTATCAACTACTATGTTATTTAGCGTCGATGGAGTTAATGATAGCGAGATGGTACTTGAGAGAAGAGACCGAGGATTCGCCATGAATTTCCTATAATATTCCAGACTTTAAAATGGCTTGGTTGTGAAAAATAATTAGATATTTCAACTAGTGCATAGCCCATTCCGTTGATAGAACATAATGCACTAACAGAGTAGACGACACTTCAAGATATAGATTGTACGATCCTAAAGGAGGGATTTGTAAGCAATTCTGAAATGTCGGAGATATTAAATCTCAAGACATGATTGAGAATTTCCACCTCTTCGAAAGTTAATTTCCAATTACAGTACTCGGCTGTCCTGTTGTATTTTTCACTTATTGTACTCTTATTTATTTAACCACTATTCAAAGTTAATAGATTTTTTTTTTTTGGAAATATAGTCCACAGCGTAAATTCGAGCACGAACTATAATCCTCTTTTATGCCTAATACTTTGTATTATCGTAACTGATTCATCTATAAGCAATACGAAATATTAGATGACTTAACTATTATGAGGGTGATCACGGTTCAACATTTACACATGAAACTGCGTTGTATCGAGAATAGTTACAATGCTGTAGATTAACAAAAGAATGGCGAAATTATATTTAGCGTTTACCACGAAACACGTTTCGCTCAGGTAAATGACTTCGGTGTTTTGCTGTTATAGATCGAACGCGACTGCCGAGGAAAGAGTGTGTACATTTCTCCTGGATCGAGTGTGGGAAGATTTTGTGTTGCGTAGTATGGACAGATAAAACTAACTGAAGGGACGTCATGACTATTGCATTCGTATACAGCTGATTTTCATTCAGTGCAGTTCAATTTATTTCTTGGCAATGCAGTACACATTGCAGAGCGGATCTTCATTTTTATGTTACGTACATTACGAATGAATTGTATAAAAAGTGCCGTACTTTGTTTCTACGGAAATAGCCTAGCGATAAACAACTATCTAGGATTTAGTGAAAGGTGAAAGTGACTCAATTTAAATTTAAAAAAGTGCATAAACTGCATTCTAAGTGAAGAATAACTCGCGGACATAGGCTAGACTAGAAGAGTCTCCCAGAAAATCCTTAGGACAGCTCAACAGATAGATGTATTCGAAACATCAGTTTGGAAAGCGACGAAATCGTTAAAACTAAAGACTTATATTGTAAGACAACAGTTGTTCATAAATTGAATGAAATGGGCCACGTACACTAGCTCGCAAAACTGTTGTCCTATGAAATAATGGGGAAGTGAACTTTGTGAGATATTGTGTTGGCAATATGTCTACATACCCCACTCCACATGTCGTCCTGGGAAAGGAGGTATTTGAACTCTAAGTTGCAGGTATATACCTAGCTAATCGAACCAAAGACAAACTTTTAGAGCAATAACGGTATATGCAGCCGATAGAAATAAAACATTGAGTATATTTTGCACCGAAATGTTTAAACATGTTGTTTATCTCTCTTCACTATTATATAATATTCTAGGAAAATTTTTCATCTTCCCTGCACGTATAAATACTATGTTGAATCATAAACATAGAGTAGATCACATCACGTTTTACCAAGAATATTATGAATATCCATGAGAAAATGTAATTTTTGAGATTAAAAGATTTTCTGAAACACCAGTCATGGACCTATTCAAGTATTTCGTCCTATTGGATCCACAAGGTTCCAGCCATAATATGTAACATCAACACAACGCAGTGGACGTATTTCTGTCGCTGTTTGGGGATGGATTTCCAGATTATGAGGAGGAACTCTGTGCAAAATTGGAGAGAATTTGACTTCCCAGCAATATATCCACATACTGGAAAATACTGTATGCTACCTAGCATGCGCATGTTGCAACCTAATACAATTATATTTTTCAACAGGACAATTGCTCCATCTACATATCTTTGTTGTATTAAATATGGTTCCAATATAATGTTTGGTGTTGAAAATACAGACATCTGCTTATTTTTTAGTTCGTTACACCCGCATTTTCGTTCCATTACTATATGAGAGTAATATGCAATCTTTTTTTCTGTGTGCAAAATGTAAATTAAACTGCTGTACACTACGGGATATAATTGACAATCAAGTTTTAAATTATATACATACCCATAAAAATTTGTCTTAATAAAATTATTTACCCGACTTTTTAGAATATTAATCTATTGATTGTTAGTGCCACTTTTAATCAATGTAATTTTATTAACTTAGTACTGTTACCATGACAACAGCCAAAGAAAAAATAAGCTATAGGCGCATTATTACGCAAAGAACCGTGGCGTGAGGCGGGGCTACAAAATGCTGTGTTTATTAAATTTATCTATATCACTAGATCACTAAGTAAACATATTCTCTTTGGGCCGTATCCATAGACATTTTTAGCGCGGGTTTCCGGTGGATGATCAGCGTTTTTCGTATTCATAAAATAGTGTTAGCGATAGGATATGCTTTGAATTCTGTAATGGTAACCAGTGGATAGCCGGGGCTATCTTAGTACGCTCGTAACGCGTGCTGCGAAATGTCTGTGAATAGCACCCTTTAAGTTTACCAAGTAGCTTGGTTCAAACTTTCTGTTGTGAGGAGGGTTGATTTGTTACCTGCGGGGAGACTACCTTCCACCTACGTTACTGTCCTAGAGTGAGTACAAATACCAACTTAAGAACGAGAAAAACTATGCAGTATATCGGACAAAAGTTTTGCGAGCCAGTGTACCTAGGGTTGAATTCTATCGATAGGGACGAAATTCAAAGTCTATCTATAAACCTTTTCAAAAGATATTAAATGCCCTTTGGAGAGAAAGGTCGTCAGCTCCAGCACTTATTACAAGGTAAGCCAATAAATTACATCTGTAATTTGTGAGGTTTTATTGTCGAAAACTCACGCGCTGAATCACCGCTAAGCGGGCTCTTATTTGTCCATGTCACTTTTAGAATGGTGCCGTACTAAACGTAACTAGTTTCTAGGCGCACACTCGTTAGCAGGCAAAATGTGGAAAACTAAATAGAACCTGTTCCAAAGCCTTTTTAGAATTACCACAAATTATACTTGAATCACTACGACTTGAAACCGTCTTTTTGGCGTAGTTGTGGTTGCAAGAATATTTTGAAAGAGTAGGCCTATATGGGCTGGAACGCGGTCCATTCTGCATTGTGTTCGGAAAATTGGGGAGCCAAATAAGTGGAAAATTCAGGTCAAGGAAAGGCAGTTAATAACGCCTAAGACAACTCTCGGCACTCCTAATCCACTCAGTAGTTACGAAATTCATTCTGCAGGAGAGCTCCGCTACTTTTCTTTTTCACCTGGTTATTTAATGACGCTGTATCAAATACTAGGTTATTTAGCGTCGATGGAATTTGTGATAGCGAGATGGTATTTGACGAGATGAGGCCGAGGATTCGCCATAGATTACTTGACATTCGCCTTATGGTTGGTAAAAAACCTCGGAAAAATTCCAACCAGATAACCAGCCAAGGTGGGAAATGAACCAACGCCCAAGCGCAACTCCGGATCACAGGCAAGCGTCTTAGCCGACTGAGCTACGTCGGTAGCTCCGCGCTACTTGCGACTGTCTAGTTTTGGTTTGAAATTTTCACGATTCTGAGGACGGAACTGATCAAAGGGCTCGATTCTTAAAATTTGGCGGCAAGGATGATGATGGATATGATAATGATAAAGATGATGATTACGATGATAATATATGTATTTTATAATTCTGTAAAACTAAAAATTAGGTTTAATACAAAGCTGTAGCTAAATTAGCTGAATTTATAAAAACACATGTTATTTGTTATAGCTTCTAAATACAGAAGCCATACCCCATTCATTTTAGATATCATTAGGCCTATGTTATCCTTGTCAGTCAGTATTTTCCCTTTGGTACCACTAAAGATCTTTAATCCTTTCGAAAGTCATTGCATGGTGCGACTGCACTTCGAAATTCATCACTGTGCTGCAACTCATTTGTAGATGCCTGTACACCTGACACTACCAATTCCATAATAATTATACCTACTTATTTCATTACCTGACTTTCACATTACAGTAGAAGAAAATATTGAAAAAAAAATCCGACCAAATAATCAGTCCAAGCGAGATTCGAACCCACACTCAAGCTTAGTTTTAGAGCACAAATCCTGTTCACTTGTCCTAGACCACTTCAAGAACCGAAATTTGTTCGTAAATTACTCGTGATGCAGTAATCAACTTCCAACTAATATTAATGTGTTTATTCCTTCAAACATAGATTAAATTGGCTACAAGGCACCATTTGAATTCACATTCCTATACACTTGGTCACTTATTACCAATGCCAGAGAGTTCATTTTGAATTAAAAGAGCAATAATCAGTAAGGTGGTGTCAACAATTTTTAAAACAAACTTACATCTGCTACTGGAGAAAGAACTGGAGCATAGTTGGCGGTCAATGTTCTGGCAAAGGGGGCGTCTGGAGTACTGTTTGACTAGAACCATTTGATGCATCTCTAGGTGGTACGAGGTACTTCTAGGTTGAATATTGAGTTTTTTCAATGTTAGATGTACGAGTATGAGACAAAGTGAGGTGACTGATATATTCCTTCAGAACATCACTCTTGGCTCTAAATATAATCGACTTGAGGACTCCAGAAGGTTGGCTAATTAGAGTAATGACACAATGTGACATTAGAAACACGCACAAATTGAAAGTCTAGGGTGGAAATATCAAATAATCTTTAGGAAAAAAAAACTGCACCTATGAATGCGATTCATTAAATCTTGGAAGGTATGAATTGTTTCCTAACAATATCCGGGGCCAAAAATACTAACAAAATAGATTTTCGGCTAACTTATAAAACCGATTGGAATTTCATGGTAGTTTTATTAACTTCGAAATCCTGAACAGATAAATACAGATACAGTAGGCTCCCTTGGATTAAAATACGTCGACTGGTCTGACTGTTGTATATACCCTTTCCTAGTCAGGAAGAGAATTAAAAGTAAATAAGCCCTCTCCTTTTCTTCACGTAAGCAGTCTTCAGTGACTCTCACCTAAATAATGTTTTCGGAACTATATCTTAACCATATCTGCTTCCACCTAGATACTGCCAATACAATTATTCTGAAAAAATTATACTAAACAAAAAAACGACGATATAATATCTTTAACTAGGTAAAAGACGGATTGACGCAGGGTACTGCATGGGAGAAGTGCTAGGTATATTTAATATTGTGCATTCTGTTTACCAGGAGCACAAGCATGACGCGAAAACCATGTTAGGAAATATTTTTACTACAACCTGTGATGGATAACAGCAATTTATAGTAGGTCTACCGGTATGTGTTTTATACAGAAGGAATCATTCCGCCAAGAGTTTTATACCGGTAGGATTAGCAGACCAATGGTACTTAGGGGTTGCTTGTGTCCTTCTTCCTACTAGGCTATCTGCAACCCCTAAATATCATTGGCCTGCTAATCCGATCGGTTTAAAACTCTTGGCGGGACGATTCTTTCTGTGTAAAAATATATTACAGTAGTACAATAAGATAGATAAAATAAATGCTGTTACACACATTTCAGTATACAACACTCCTAGGCCTAATATTTTATGAAAATAACATCAACGAATCAGTTATCTACAACAATGATTAAGCATAACGTGTTTGCCACATATTCACTTTCACTTTTCTGCCCACTGCACATCTCTTCTTGATTAGAACGGATTTTTAGTTATCTCTTTTCCTGCAGCAGCTGTTTCAGTTTTGCTTGAAAACTGACAGTGAAACCTACAGGGAATCAATCTAATTGCTGATATTGAGTTATTTCTTTATGAATACATCACTGAAATCCTATATTCTTTGACAGACAGTTCATCAGGGCATCGATTTAAATGAAAGGGTAAGTTTTCTGGTCAAAAGAGAGAACAGTACATTATGCAGCGAGCCTATAATGGTAGTAATTAAGACGCGAGTATGTTTGTTTATGAAACGAGATGATTTCATGTTCTTCTCTAATATTAAACCCTCGAATACTTTCTGGAATATTATTAAAGCGCTATGAAACACAGTAATATTTGTAAGAAGATCGTAGAGCTTATTATACATGGAACAGTAGCCTACTAGAATAATAATAATGTTAAGTATTCAAAGGAATACAATATGTCAAAAGATTAACATACGATCTCGCACAAAGTGTAAAATTTCATCACTACACAAAATTTGCTGAGATCGTAAAATTTAACAGGGATAATACACGTGGAATGGGGTTTCATACACTCAGTTGTAGCGAGAGTGACAACCAGTGCCAACAAGTATTGATTACTTCTGTAGAACTTACACGGCAATGAATACGTTTTAATGTACGATTTAATGTATAATGTCATTCAAAAGTCACTTCAAATTTTAAAGCGTTATAAATATTATACTAGTCGAGGTAGAAAATAAAACAACAATTTCACTATATTGAGCAACAATGGGGTTTTCCATTTGCTACTTTATGCATTTGCATACTTACCATTTTGCTAATTAAAACATTAATGATTTTATTTAGTACTGCTACAAGAATTCTTAAGTTTTAACTCATGATTCTATCTTTAAATGTTAGGGCACAGCTGGTATTACGTTATTGTGAAAGAAATAGGAGTCTTTCTCAAGGTCTGGGGAAAGTTAGAATATAGAGAAGGCCCATGTTCCATTCGTAATTATATTGATTAATCAGGCGGTTTGAGGAAACTGCTTCTATTTATGACAAGAAAAATCGGCGAGACCAACGGTAATCTATGATGTTACTGCTACTAAAGTGCTTCAGATAAGTAACGAAATAAGTAGGAATAATTATTATGGAATTGGTAGTGTTAGGTGTACAGGTATCTACAAATGAGTTGCAGCACAGTTTTGAGAATTCTAAGTCTGTTCCCATACAAACTAAAACCACTGTTCGCACTCAAAGAAAGTGACAGGCAGAAAAGTTGTGATTTTGCTTTATTTGTAGTAGCAGATATTCAACTTAATCATTGAATGGAAAAAGTTTTCTGTACAGACAAAGAATATCTTCTTTCTTAATAATGGAGCCAACACGTGCAATTTCAGAATTTGGTCTGAAAATGAGCCTCTGGTTTTAATTCAATAAGATCTTCATGCTATGAAAGTCATTGCATGGTGCGACTACACTTCGGAATTCATCGTTGGTCCATATTTATTCTAGGAAGATAATAATGGAATAATAGAGACTGTCACAGTAAAGGGAGACCGCTACAGAACTTCGTCACCTCTAAACTGAGAGATCAAGATCAGGAAAAAATTATCTTAATGCAGGATGGCGCACCGCCGCACATATACTCGTACATACCTCCAAAACGATTAAGTACAGGTACACGGATCTTCGTCGATCGTGTCACCAGTAGGCACTTTCTAACAATATTGTATCCACGATCTCCATGTCTCAATCCGGCCAGCTCTTGATTGTAGAGTTAGCTTAAAGAACGAATTTTCGTGGCACATCCGACAGCCCTACAGCAAACATAAGATAATAATTTCGCATGAACCTATGACTTTTCCAAGATAATTATTATCTGCAAAATGTTGTTTATGGTGTCGCCGAAAGCATAGTGTTAGTTGAAGAAGAACGACGGACATATTCCCGTTTTGTAAGAACCAAACCCTATCGGGTGCCTAATACGGTGATGTTTCTGTTTGTTTTTTTTTTTTTTTTTTTTTTTTTTTGTATGAAAAGTTATTCATAACGCTTTAAATTTGAAGTCAATTTGGATGATCCTATATGTCACAGTTCGTCAACAACAACGTCAGCTTTACTCAATGGAGACCTAGGTTCGTGTTACGAGAATTTTAAATTTAAATCTAAAATTCGCATATCTCGAATTAGATCAAATTTACTCTATGTAGTTCCATTTCTTCTCCCAGAATTCCACCATATCTCCATAACTCACAGTTACCCTTAACACCACTGCAGAAGCAACAGAAAACTACCGGATTTTATCTTCATGGAACAAACTGCTGAGATGTCTTTGCCAAACATTTCTTTGGCCAAGTAACCACGGAAATTCCTGCAGTTTATTGTTGACTCGTGATGTCTCGGATATGCTATTACACAAACAAGCTACAAATTGTTCCAATGTTGGTCATACAACATACTGTATTTGTAATTACATTAATTATAAAGTAAACAGAAGTTATCAACACTATTTTCGCATCTGACACGTGTTTGAGTAAATACTTAGATATCATATGTCGGGCATGTACTTAGAAAGAAATGCTGAGAGGCATGCTCCTGTGTTCTAACCCTACAATGTGTGTTGCTCTGATGATCTTCACTGCAGATTGAAATTTCTCTCTTCCGTCGACCAATCAAATGAGGTAGACTAATTTTCAAACACAGATCTAGTCTCATTTGGTCACGGTCTCATAACAATAAACTTTTATTCAAACAAACGATGTCATGAAAATCACACATACTTCCTCATAATGACTTATATAGTAGTGAAAGTCCTTGTTTTACAAAGACTGGACTTAATTCAATGAAATAATTGTTGCCAAATATTTTCAATTTCATTCTTGTGTCAATGTAACGTTTAATAAACATTCCCAACAATACAATTTTTACGACTGTATAGTGAGGTACTAACTTATCATTAGTGTGGCCTAATTTTTTATTTCTGAGCTCGGTTCTTAGCCATACTTACTTACAAGTAGCTTTTAAAAAACCCTGAGGTTCATTGCCTCCCTCACAAAAGCCCGCCATCGGTACCTATCCTGAGCATGATTAATCTGGTTCCTAGCATCATATCCCACCTTCCTCAAATCCATTTTAATATTAGCCTCGCATTTACGTCTCGGCCTTTCCAATGATCTTAGCCTACCACGGAGAAAGCCTACTGTATCTCCAGCAGATTTATATTGTTCAACATAGACACTATTTAACTCTATATACACGTGTGAGTTATATGGCAGTATAAAGTAATTCTTAGCTTTAAAAATGGTTTGTCTTGGTTTGAAAATCACTCTTCCACAATACTTAATACATTTTCATTCCATGAAAAGTTATGTTCTTTCAATGCCTTTTTTTAGTTTTGTAAATAGGAAACAGTCTCAGGGGACAAAATCTCACTAATACGGGGGATGGTCAATCAATTCAAAGCACAACTTCGTCAATTTCCTGCAAAGCAATCAGAGACTTGTGAGCGGGTGCATTGTCTAGCAAGGACGGGGCAATTTTGGAAATTTTACCACGATGTTTTCTACAATTTTTTCCAAAGTCATAATTATTTCTTCTTTGTCTCAACATACTGATGCAAGAACCTTTCCTGCCGATTTATGAACACAAAATTTCTTTGGGTCGGAAGAATCAGAGTGTTTTCATTGGTTTAATTATTCTTTTATTTTTGGATCCTGACAATGGATCTATGAATCGTTCTTATTTACAGTACGATCCAAAAGATCAGAAGAATTCTCCTCAGAACGGCGGGAAAACGACTTTGATATTGCCACTCTGAATCATTTTGGAAATTGTCACTTTGAGTGAGTCGACTTGGAAATTGTCACTCTGAGTGAGTTGACTTGGAAATTGTCACTCTGAGCCGTTTCTGATCAGCGTTTAGGCATTTAAGAATCCCTTTCGGAGGTAATTTTCTCATACCCAAATCATGATATAGGCTACAATGTAACAGACTACTTCATAATAAATTTTAATACATTTGAGTCTAATTCGTCCAAAATCATGTCATGTACGGTACTGATTTCTTCTGGAGTGGTCACAGGAACAGGTCTTTCAACATAGTGTTCATCTTTGACCTCCGTTTTTCCTCTCTTCAATTCCACATGAAGGACAATGATACTTCAATATATTTACTATATCCGCATACATTTTCTTGCCGTACAAACTTAAAAAAATAAGTACTTTTTCATCGACATATGACCACCGGCGTGGCTCAGGTGGTAGAACGTTTGCCTGCTGATCTGTAACTACGCTTGGGAGGTTGTTTGATTCTCGCTTAGACTGATTATCTGGTTGGGTTCCTTCCGAGGTTTTCTCCAACTGTAAGTCGAATGTCGGGTAATTAATTATGGATCCTCGGCCTCATCTCGCCAAATACCATCTCATTAACACTAATTGTATCAACTCTAAATAAAATAAAAGAATCGTCGATTCGGTTTGATCAAATATGATTTTTTTTGTCTGACTAAATCTATTTAACAATTCAGAGTACAAAATCAGCTAACATTTTTCACCAAACTTGGAGTAACTATTCATAAAACAACATACTCTTTTCCATGGTAAAAGCTTTCGCTTCTGTTTACAAAGAAGTTCCAAGGCTATGATATCAATACCTTTTGGTGTAGTAAGATATAGTATAGTATAATCATATAATTTAAATTAACTATTACTCTTCATGAAAGTTATTGTTAATTAATAACAATGATAAAAGTTATTGTAAAAAATACTCGTACATACAGAGTGTTCGGGTTTGATGTCCTGTCACGAAATGGCATTTCTTGGCTTATTTTAGATATAGCTCAACGCATGTATATGTCCAATTCTAAGATTTTGGAATTATATCTGTAAGAAATGATGATGTTTTTTTTAGTGATAAAGAACATTCAAAAGCACATTGGGGGTTATAAAGGACATAACCAGTTTATGTTTCTTATCTGTATTTAAGAAGAGATAATAACTGCAAGTAAATAAATTGATGTAAATCTATAAGAATAATTCGTACCTCCTCAAGGATTCCAAAGAATGTAAGTACTTTCCACAAGATTTTACAACATACTGCACAAATGAAATCTGTGAGCTTTCGAACAAAGCCAAACAATTCCCTAATTAATTAATTAATTGTTCAAAGCATTCTCTCCGAATTCAATACGTTATTGGTACGCACCGTTTCCATACCCTAGTCTAGATTTAATGAAAAAATCAAGTTAAAATAATCTCATTTTTGGGTAATATATTAAATGAGCATGCTTCTCTAAGAATATGGCATGCAGATAATGAGCAGGGAACGGATTTATATGGACTAAAAATATATGAAATATGTAAATATATATGTAGTTATTTTTACCAAAATATGGAATTAAATATGGATTTTTACCAAAATATGGAATTAAATATGGACTTAAAATTATAAAAAAAATGACTATGTACGTTAAATATTGGTACATTTTAATCAAACTAAACAAAAAATATAATGGACGTACCTTATCTTCCAATGTAGTTTCAACAAAACACAATTTTTATTGTCTGTTACCATAACAATTTCTTTCAAGTGCTGAAAAGTGAATCTTCTTCTATTGTCTCTGAGGATAGATTTATACTGACTAAAAGAGCGTTCGACGTCACAAGAAGTAACTGGTACATAATTCAATTTCACAATGTCTGCTGGGGATAAGTCCAAGTTAATCTTCACTGTTGATTCACCACTCATCACAGCAACAACCTTTTGTAGTTCTTCATATCCAGGGTTTTTTGAAAGTACAGTGTCCACCTTAGCTCTTACTGCATCTGCAACTTTACCTCTACCACGATTCAGTTGTTCCACAGTACTATTTATAATTTCAAAACTTTCAGATAGTGAAAGGTGCCTATTTTGGAGACTTTTGAGCGTTTTTATGATGCATGAAAATGTATGCTGAATGTGAGCTAAGTCATTCTTCACACTTATGTCACAGGTAACTGTTTTCGCAGTATCAATTGAGACTGCATCTTCAGAGTCCAATGCAAGGAGAACATTGTTAATAGAGTCTATATGTTCGGCATAATATTCAACTGCTTCTAGCCATGTACCCCATCTAGTTAAAATTGGCTTTGGTGGCAATGGAATTTCAGGGTACATTTCTTTCAACACGTTAACTCTACTGGGAGCTTTGAGAAATACTTTTTTCACTGATGAAATCAACAAATCTACTTTAGGGAAATTGTCTCTGACCACTTCTGCCACACGATGAAATGCATGCGCCACACAAGTAAAATGAGTCAATTTAGGATATACAACAGATAATGCTTGTCCAGCTTTGACCATATAAGGGGCAGCATCGCTAATAAAGAATAACACATTATCGTACATAATACCCTTTGGCCACAGGATACCCATAGCTTCGTTGAACAGTTTAACTATAGTTTTGTTATTGCACTTTTCTAGAACATCACAATTAAAAGAATTCGTTCAGAATATTGTTCACTTAACAAACCGATAACTACATTACCAACAAGTCTACCTTCTTTGTCGGGAGTCTCATCAATGGAAACCCAAATTGAACTATCTTTAATTTCATCTCTTATCTTCTGTATTGTCTCATCGTAGATGGATGGAGCATACGTCTTCCTAAGTGTTGACTCATCCGGGATTGTATGTTGAGTATATTTTTCAAGGAATTCCCTGAAGACCTTATTCTTTAGTTTGTAGAGAGGAATATCAGCAGAGATGAGAGAACGGCACAGGTCGATGTTAAACTCAGATCTTACATTCGATGTTGTTGGTTGTGTTAAAAACAATTGTCTCTGCTTGGAATTTAGTTGTTTGTTGGCCTGATGTTTACTAGTTGTAATGTGTTGTTGCACCAGGAACTTTTGTGTAGATGATACTGCACACTGACACAAATTACAAAATAATATTTTATTGTCAGTTGATAAACCATCTTCTTTAAATTCTGAAATGTAACTTGTTAGTTTTGATTTTAAATTGACTGAATGACGTACTTTTGGCATATTTACCGTCTTTATAGTATGATTTACAAAACTGAACCTATGTGTACTCTGACTGGCATTTAACTGTTGAGCTGCACAACTGAAGTCTGTTAAAAATTTTAAATTAAATTAATACAGTTTTGTAACTTACTTTCCCATTGTTGATAGGACTGCTAATTTTCAAATAACTCTGATGTTAAAGGGATTACTGAACATGTGTTTAAATCTCTATTGTTGAAATGTATTTTTAAAAGTTAATGGAATTTTGTTTTGTTTTATTGTTAAACCTAATATAATATGGACTGTTTTATATGAAATATGGAAAATATATGGAAATTAACGAAAATATGTACTAAACTCTAAAATATGGAAAAATATGGAAAATAAAAGTAGGATTTTTCAACCCTACACATTGTGAAACATAAAGATAATGCAAAATATAAATTATATTAGCTTTATAAGTAAATATGTATTTACATATAAATCCTTTCCCTGATAATGAGTATAAGTGAAATACTTTCAGTAGTTCAAGAGAAATAATTCTATTCAGATGGATAAATATACAAACAATACACCTAAAACACTTTTCCGGTATGAGAGATGACCGAAATATATCTTTTCACTTGAAATCAGTATTTTGTGGTATCAAAAGGCTTTAATTTCTTCGTACAGTGAGAAGGTAGATAAAAGTGTGAGATTCCGGATTTGTGGGCGGTAATAATACACTCAAACATTTGTCAGACGCCTGCACTGGTCCATGTTCAGAGAATCATGTTTCACAGTGCGAGGAAGAGAATAATGAACAGCCAAATGGTTCACCCCACTTCACTTTGTATGTTGTGAGCCTCTATTGATTGGATTCCTCTTCTGCATTGTTACTGAGAATCAAGTTTTTATGTTACTCGTGCAGACTGGAGGGCGATTTGTTTAATCCTCTCTATGCAATATATAATATTCAGGATCTTTTCAGACTGCAAATGAAATACCACTAAACAAATATCCTCTGCGGTGAGTTATACGGAAAAATTGTTTATTTTGAATGATTCAGACGTTTTTCAATGTAGTTGACTCAATATAAAAAACGATATTGTTGTAATACAATAGTTATTATAAAACAAATAAAGAAACATCTTTTCAGTGAAAAAAATGTAAAATTGTTGTTCTTTGCGCGTATACAGCATACGATATAAAGGATACATTTTAAATTCATAACTTTCTTGTAATCAGGATTGTATTAAGATAGTAACTCATCGCCCCGGATCATGTCTAAAATGCAAGCTGATTCAAAAGGCAGTTTCTCCTATTGGTTTTCACTGTTATATTAAAATAATTTAATAAAGGTAGTTTTTGGCTATTTCATCTTTTTAAAGCGTGTTTTCTACCTATGTTCAGTATTTTTTCTGCCTATGCCTCCTGTCTCTAATAGTAATACTGTATATCATAATTTAGAATTTTCATTTACGAATGTGAGAGAGAGGGAGAGGGAGATAGAGAAATAAAGAAGGAGGAAAGGGAGAGAGGGGGAGGAGAGAGGGAAGGGGAGGGACAGGGATAGAGAGGGGAAAGAAAGAGAGGGAGAGAAGGAGAGGGGGAGGGAAGGAGAGAGAGGAGCGAGGAGAGGCATGGAGAGACAGATGGAGAGAGGGCGAGGAAAAGACAGGGAGAGAGGGTGAGAATAAGAGAGGAAGAGAGAGGGAGGGAGGCGGAGAGATAGAGGGAGGGAGGGAGAGAGAGGAAGAGAGAGAATGAAAGGAGAGAGGGTGGGGAGGGGAAGGAGAGGAAGGGACGGAGAGGTAGGAAAAGGGGAGAGGGGATAGAGGGGAGAAGGGAGGGAGGGAGAGGGGAAGAGTGAGAGACGGAGAGTGAGAGAGGGAAGAGGTTGAGAGGGGAGAAGGGAGGTATGACAAAGCAGTGCGGGTATCCAGAACGATACAAGTGGTTATTGTTAAGTCAATAATGCAAACTGAAGACGATAACTAAACAAAAGGATGCCGCATGGATACTATGAAAATGTAGCTGTTTATATACTACAAGGATTATGAACTTAGCAGTGCAGGAAAGGCGGAAGGGATAGAACCTTAATCAAGTGATCGTAAATGCTGCCGTTTCGATTGAAGCAAAGGTTTATAAACAAAACAGGAATCATGCAACATTAGAAAGTGGTTTGAAAATCAGTGACGTCTTACTATTACAAGAACATTGACAGTGTGTTAAACAGTGCTTCTCTAGGGTACAGTACATAGCAACGAAGTGCAACAAGAGGTATAACCTTGGCATGAAATGTTAAGAATAAGTGAAATAACGTAACGTTGGTAGTCACAACCAACTTTCCTGCACTAGGACATACTCATATTCTACGTCGAGACTGACAAATCTCCACACAAGAGAGATGGAGAAAAATCTAAAAAGGAGAAAGCCACTTTGCAGAGCATGGTTGCAATGGAAAGACCAAGAAGAACAACGATTTCTATGTACTGAGAGGTTATTTAAACGCAGCTGAAGACAAGAATCTCTGAAGAGCTTTACTGAATGAGACCAAATTATATGAAATATAGAAGCCACTTGTTTTTCATAGGCTGTTCCCAATTACGCCGATTATGTATGAACATTTTTTCTCAGTATTGGTTATTCAGCATTATGGTTGATATTACCAGTGACTGATATACTCAATCGTCAGAGCGAGGATAACAATCATGCCCACAACCAGGAATATAACATTTTCGGCACTTCCTTATTGGTGAGACTGACGAGACTGGACTCGGCGCATGGCTCGCCCGACATCCAATATTAAGGATAGTGCTAACAGACTTAAAATTAATTAAGACACTATAAAAATGAAAGGATGTTTATTAAATACTTAACGGGAAAATCTGTTTTCGTAAAATTATATGATGCACTCTTGGTTTAAGTGTACTTGTAGCTATAATTAAATATTTTTCGTATTTAAACGGTTTTGTACATTACTTATCATTTCAGTTGAATCTGGAAAACTGGTTTCACACAAAGATGTAGAAGCAAAGGAAAGAAATTCTGTCAAAGCGATGCACTGGCAATAGAGTCTTAATCTCTAGTGAGTATACTATATTAATATTATCATGGGTAAAAAAGTACTCCTTCAATTCCCTCCAAGTACTCTGAGGGGTACGCTACTACTGGTTGAGAAACACTGCACTAGAAGACTGAAAGGGAGATGGATAGGATAGAGTATGTGTTATGAAGGGATTACAGCAGATGTGAGCACAGACTGACAGCTCGGTACCCGAGGATTGGTCACAGAAGAGTAGGAGTACAGACAACCATATTGGCAGGCAAACTGAAGAAGATCATACGAAACTGATGGACAACGAAGGCGAAGCAAAGCGCAGCACGTGGAAGACTAGTTGAGAATGAAATTCAGTTTCTCGGAGTAGTTGACCGGAATAGTTTAATTTAGCTTCCTTTCTCGCAAGGGATGCAACAGACTAATTATAATTCTAATTATAATGCTAATTCCAATGTACCAAAGTTCTCATATGCCCTTTAGAATTAGTTCTCATACATCACTTCCGAAATATCACATTTCCATTTGACAAAGCAGTGATGGAACTTCGGTTACGCTTTGAAAAATTATTTGACGCACTTTTTCCAAGATGTGACAATTTTTTTTTCTTATTTTGCATACACACATTAATTGTTTCAAGATTTCTCTAGAAACACAAGGTTTCAAATTAAATCAAATTCATTCTATTTTCCGCTAGGATTGTTAGCTATTATTACAAATCAATTTATTGAATTTATGTATATTATTATCAAGAATTCTCCAATATTTATTTTTTATACCTTTTTATCCTATCTTCTTCTATTATTGTTAGATGTTAGCTCTGTCTTCTGACCGTTTACGCAGCACTTATTTATGCTCTGTGTTTTTATTTCTTTCTTAGAGTTCTCTTTATTCTCCTTACACTACTACCAGTACTATCACCCTTTAGATTTTCACATGTTATTTCAGATTATATGGACTACATCACATCTTGGGTCGTACATGATATTTTGCCATCTTCTGGTATACAATCTTTTATAATTGACATCTTCTAATTTTTCTTGTTTCGTAGTCAAAATCATGTTCCAGTCTAATTTTCGTTCGTTTCAAATCTCTCCAATTCATCATAATTAATTCTTTCCTTCTCATATTTGTAAATCTAACGAAAATAAGTATTTTTTCCCCCTAACTAATCTGTATGTTTCTTCAACGTGTTCTTCAATTATGTCAAAATTAAATACTTCCCAACACACGTTGCACACAGTCTCATAAGTCTCTATTCCACATTCACGTCCTACTTCTTTTACACCGAAAATTAGCACGTTCTTTTTTCCTTTCATCCTCTTCAAAATATTTTATATCATTCCTCATTTTCGCATTTTCCTGCAGTAGTTCTTCAATCTTCTTTCTGTTTTTCATCAATGTTTGCTTTTAAGTTATCAATTGTTGGCCCTTCTTCTTATAACATGTGTAGGCGCTGTAACTTTTCTAAAACTTGTGTCTTGTGTTCTAAGGAGTTTATTTCTTGAGCTAATATGCTGCATTTTTCTCTAGTTTATTCAGCGATTATTTCCATTTTTACTGTTCAATACCGGTACTTCACTGTTCTATTTCTAACTTAATCGTAGGGTCACTGCCCTCTATACGTACGCGTCACTCTATCTACTTGATCTCTTCTACGTGCGTCCTTCCTGTTTCCAATGCTATTGCTGACTGAGAAAAAGTGTATGGAGTATTTGTAGGCCTTTAAAAATATTCGACAGGAGTGGAGTGGAATAAATTGTTGAGAATCCTGAAGAAAAGTGGTGTGGATTGGAAAGAGACGAAGCTGTTCAGTAATTTTTATAATATGGAACAAATCAAAGCCAGGATACGAGAAGAAATGTCTGCAGGAAGTGAAATAGGGAGAGGAGTACGACAAGGATACCCTTTATCACTACCCTGTTCAACATATACTTGGAGAATTGAGTGAAGAACTGTTTTCAGAACTTTGGAGAGATGATAGTAGGAGGAAGATGAATAAAGTTTACAAGATTTACTGATGATGTGGCGCTATTAGCAGAAGAGGAGAAGATACAAGGGATATGCTACTGGAGCCAAATGTCATCTGTGTGTGGTATGGCATGAAGATAAATGCAAACAAGACGAAGATCATGGTTATCGGAGGAAAAAATAAGGAAGGTAAATGTGCGAATTCTAAATGAAGTAGTAGAGGAAGTAGACAGTTTCAAATGCTTGGGGTATAGGACTACTATAATAAGAAGTAACATGAGCTACTGCCAGGAAATCAAAAGGGAGATAGAAATGGGAAAGGAATCTTTTAATAGAAAAGAAGAATTTTCTGCGGACCTCTGGAAAAAGAACTAAGAAGAGACTAGTGAAGTGCTTTGTATGGAGTGTGGCATTGTATGGGGCAGAAATATGGACATTACGACGAAGTGAAGAGGAACGACTTGAAGCATTTGAAATATGAAGCGTGTGAGATGGACAGACAATAAGAAATGAAGCTGTGTTGGAAAGAGTAGCTGAAGCAAGAACAATACTAAAACTGATCAGGAAGAGAAGAAAAAAATTGGCTGGGTCACTGGCTGAAAAGAAACTGCCTACTGAAGCAATGGCGAATGGGAGAAAAGTTCGGTGTAGAAGAGGACAACAGATCATAAATGACATTAAGATAGAATAAATGGGTCGTATGTGGAGATTAAGAGGAACGCAGAAAATAAGAAAAATTGGAGAATGTTCGGTTTGTAGTGAAAGCCCTGCCCTTGGGCAGAAAATTGTGAATGAATGAAATAAATGTTAAATATAAAACCAATATTTTGTACTTATTTTAAATTTGAGCTTGTATAAAATTGTTTGATGCAAGAAAGTGGTGCTTTTTCGTGAGATAAGTGGGGCACATTTGGGCCATTTGTTTTCATTTGAA
The DNA here is from genome assembly GCF_040183065.1 of Periplaneta americana. NCBI lineage: Eukaryota > Metazoa > Arthropoda > Insecta > Blattodea > Blattidae > Periplaneta > Periplaneta americana. The sequence goes on from NC_091119.1 coordinate 82,828,074, forward strand.
CTTCTTGTTGCGCATAGAACCTTTCTAGTAAATTTATTTAGGGATATACTATTATGTTTTGATACTTGATTCATTTTCGTAAATGTCTAATATTTAATTTAATGTTATCGAATATAATAGCCTAAATTAAATTCAACTTCGTAACGATGAGTATTAAGACATTGGAAATAAAAAAGTTGAGAGACGTAGAAGCTTGTTATATTTGAATGGGTAAGAAGTGTAGATAATATGAAAGGTTTAGATACTGTGTGTATCCAATGCCTACTCACTTCACTTCCGTGATTCGGGTTCCTGTCACTTTTATTTGAACATCAACCATTCAAAGTTTAATAGGTATTATAATTTAATTTTTAATGTCATATTTCCAGTCTATCATGACGCTTATTTACATCCAAATTTCCAAGTACACATTATACTTATATTTTCAAGCTACCGTTTCATGATTCAAGTACACGGATGCATATTATAAACACACATCTAACCGTTTTACAGTATTTTGAAAGCGCATATTTTTAATTCACTTTTAATTAAAGAGTTTAATTCCATATATTACTGTGACAAGACTTTCCTAACACACTTTAAAATGTTACCGACTCCAACTTAGCGAAAGCTGGCACTGCGAAATTTCTGAATTGGGGCTATATCGTTTGTACAAGAAAATGACCCCAACAGTATGTCAATGAGCAATGTTTTGGACTTCATTGCTTAAAATATGATACAGTCGTAGATGAACACATTTACTGAATTAATTTCAGTCGCCCCAGATAAACACTTAAAAATTAAGTTTGCTCATAATATTCTAAATAGCCCTAATTATTTAGAAAATAACATTTAATTTCCGCGGATATTATGCATCATCTATGTTAAGTATGTCTTATTACTAAGGTGCCGGAAATTTCCACGATAGTTTAAAACAAATTTCTATGCACCAAAATCATCAATTCATTTGGTAATAGACTCAATGGAAATAGAACTTGAAATATACTTATACAGCAAAGATGAAAGGGGAGAAATATTATGAAAGAATTATATTAATAAAATAAATGGAATTAAACTTCAATATTTTACCTTCAATAAAGTATTTTATCTAAAATCAGACACCAAACATAACGTTTTCACTCCGTCAATTAAAGTCTTTCAAGCTTGAACAACAGTCAGTACAGTACAATACTTTTTGAAAAGGTACCTACACCTCCTCTTTATAAAATTCTTACTTAACTATTTCGAAAAAATTGAATTGTTTCTTGTTTAAAGGAACTAAGTCCACAATTTTGTCAATTTTATTTTTTGTCGATTCCTAATGTAGAAAGATGCTGAATCTGTTGGTGTTAGAACGAACTAATTATATCATATTCCTTGGGCTTTATTTAAAGTGGTGAGTTATTTCATTTGGTGTTGAAAGGAAGTAACTCCTTTATTTAACATGGAGCTATGAAAGTTCCAGATTGGCGGTCCTGTGATAACAGTATTTCTGTCTGCATTATCTCGCGGATTTTATGAGTCTGTATAGAGATACACTGAATATTGGTTGTTAAAAATGTTTAATTTTGATTATTCTGTGCTTACTAATAAAAACAGTATCGGATAATGGAAGACGGAATATATGAGGTCATATAAGGAAAAGAAAAGTAAATATCGCGACGAAATCTATTTTACGAACAATGTTAAAAGATCAAGTACAAACTACGGGGTAAAGCAAGCACCGAGAAAAGTGTTGGACTTCCTAACCTTAGTAACATTTGCAAGATATACGTACATGTATCGTGAGGGAAAGGCAAAGAAGAGGCCGAAGTACTGAAGTATGTTCTTTCATGCTGGACTATCTCACTGATGAAGTAAAACATAGTGTTAAGAAACTCCATTTTTACTGTGATATATATATATACTGTGATATATATATATATATATATATATATATATATATATATATATATATATATATACTGTGTATATATACAGGTTGGGCAAAATTAAACTAGCCCGGAAAATCTTTTTTTAGTTGGTTATTTAACGACGCTTTATCAGCTACGAGGTTATTTAGCGTCTATGAGATTCGTGATAGCGAGATGGTACTTGATGAGATGAGGCTGAGGATTCGCCATAGATTACCTGGCATTCACTTTACGGTAGGGCAAAACCTCGGAAAAAACTCAACCAGGTAATCAGCCCAAGCGGAGATTGAACTCGCGTACGAGCGCAACTTCAGACCGATAGACAAGCGTCTTAACCGACTGAGCCACGCCGGTGGCTCCGGAAAATTTGTAACATTTACATATATATATATATATATATATATATATATATATATATATTTATAGTTATAAGACTGTTTAAGACTGACCTTTGTTAATTAACATCACAGCAGATGCATCAAAATCACGGTTTCCTGCATTGTCAGGGACATTTCCGCGTCAGTCTTATACATATACATTCATATATATTTTCCGCGGGCCAGTTTTATTTTGCCCATCCCATATATATAGGCCTATAGGCCTATAGTTTGTGAAAACAATGTAGACTTACTACGCCATGCAAGTAACATGTTTCGTAGTTGATTTAAAAAATATATATATATATATATATATATATATATTACAGATTATTTAATAAATACACTATATGTTCTTAGAGACTAAGAAGTGCTTACATTCTTGTAAATAGAGCATTTCCATGTTGAAAGGAACTAAGTCGAATTATGGGTTTTCTTCTTCTTATTTTTATTCCTTATCCCAAGGTCCTTAGACCAAGTCCATGAGATTATGTTGTTCCAGCATATGTGTTGATATTTATTTATTTATTTCATCCATCATTGTTCACGTCATGGCGGATTAGATGTATTCCAGTTCTTAATCCGCCATCACTTTCAATACAAATATAACACAAACTAATACATAATGAACCTATAAGCATCCTCTGTTTACAATAATAATAATAATAATAATAATAATAATAATAATAATAATAATAATAATAATAATACACAACTAATAATAAGTATAGCTCTTGTATTTAAAACTCCTACCTTAGCTTTTTCATTTTATGCTCAATCTCTTCGTAGTTTCTTATCGTGTGACTACTCAACATTTATAATTCCATCTCCGTTAGAGCTTTGACTTTCTCTTCCCATCTAATTTTAACTCTAAAAAGAAATTTTCCTAATTTATGCAAATTGCTGGCGTTTAGGTGACCATTCATTTTTTATAAGCTACTATAGCGTTTATTTGTAGAAATTTTTTATCTACCTAACTGTGTCTCAAATCATTCGTTGCCTGACACTTTAGCGCAATATGCATTGCGTCTTCAGCTAGTCCACACAAAGGACATTTATCCTTCTCTACGTTCCCTCTCCTATTCTTGAGTCTCCAGATACCTAATCTCCACCATGCCATTCCTGTTCTCTCTTCCCTTGAATTTAGTCTAACATAATCTTCCTGTTCCCAAAACTGCTTAACCTCCCTATAGTATTTTAGTGATCCTAGGTCTTTAATATTGCTAAAAATATCTTATCTCGAAATTTCGTTTGCCCCCTCTTTTACTATTCTTCCAATAGTTTTCGTGTCTATAGACCCTAGTTCTCTCCATAGCCAATTTAGACCTAATCTGCTTATTTCTCGTTCCAGCTCCTTCAGCCAATTCGATTTCCAATTAGCGGCTTTCATACAAAAGATACATGTTTTCATAACTGCCGAGTCATTCCTACACAGAATATTACCTAAATATTTGATTTTTCTTTCTAGAATAATTTCCAGACTCGAATCGATTCCTATCTCTAGTAACGCTGCCAGGTTAGAAGCATTCTCCGGTATTCCTAGAAATTTTTTTACACATTTTGGCTCTTACTTTATCGATGTTTCTGCTGGATACCCTACTACCCCAGATCTCAATATTATATAATATCTTTGATTCTACTAGAGCATTATAGATGTTGACCAAATTCTTCACTCCAATATTCGGCCATTTATTTAGGCATCTGTCTACTGCTTGGAGTGTATTTTTACCTTTATTCAGTGCCAATTCATTTTGCAACTTCCAATTTCCCCTACTGTCTATTATCACTCCTAGGTACTTGAATCTGGAAACACAATCAATTGGAACTTTATTCACGTACCATTTCTCTTTCTTACTATGCACGTTGCACTTTTTGCAGATTAGGACTTTTGATTTCTTTTCGTTTATTTTTAGATCCCAAGCGTTCCAGCATATGCCCTACTTTCTTTGGGTTTGAGTAAATGTAGTCAGGGGTACGCCCTAAACATGACAAGATGTGAGATGGTGAAGCTTGTTCTATGTTGCATTTTGTGCATATTGAGAAGATCTTTTGTGATGCAACTACGAGTACCTTCATATGTTTTGTATGTTCACTTTTCAATCTTGTTATTACTGTTTGTGTGTTTCGTTTCAGTTGGCAGTTAATTGCTGTTCCTGGATGTTGTTCTTTGTACCATTCATGTTGCGGCTGCTTCCAAATTTCGTTTGCTTCTTTTTTACATTGGAGAATACTTCAGTGTAGGTGAGTGTGTTTTTGATTGGTTTCCTTAGTTCACATATTTCTTTAGCTAAGGTGTCAGCCTTTTCATTTCTTAATATTATTTACTGGATTACATCATAATAAAAAAAAAAGATTGGATTTCTTGCTCTGTTCATTATTACTACTGTTAAAACAGTGTGTGTTTTGTAATCAATCAGACACTTGTTTATCATAGGAGTATCTGCTCCTTGTGCAGTACGAACATTATCATACGTAACTGTGTATATTTAACAATTCGTTTACGTTTAGATTATAACAGAGGGCAGAACTCAATGATAAGTAAAAGTATCAAATTTTAAATACATGGGATACGATATATTATGAAAATTATAAACATATACATAAAATCACAAAGTTAACACATATTGAAGAAGTAATAAATAACGATCTGAAATCTAATTCCGTACAAAGTCCTCACGCATCAAAACACATAATTCCCTGGGACCATTTCTACTTTTTTGCACGGAAGCGAAATGTAGACTCTAAAACAAAGAATTAAGAAGAGATTCAAAATAGTTGAAATGAAATTTGTCGAAAGGACAATAGATTATACTCTTTTAGACTTAAGGAAGGAATGAAGAAACTTTAGCAAAATGAAATGATGTAGGCCTATCAGTTGAAGACAAAATTAACAATCATTGTAAGTAGGTCTGTAATTGTCTACATATACACCATGTGTCCAGAATGAACAACACAAGAATTTCAAAGATATAATGTCTTACAAGGTACATTCGCGAAGAGACTGACTGATAATGGTATAAAATGAAATATGATGGAACGTTCACCTGTAATTCATGTTTATGGTACGAATTTTAGCTGTCCAAAGTGGTAATTATACAATGTTTATAAGCCTAGATAGATATTGGTATAATAATGAATACGGAGGAAACTCAACTATAAATAATCGTTATTCTACTCGTACTAATTTTATCTGTCCTTACATATACTTGAACATGTTTGTTTGTGTTCATGTAGAAATCCGTTAAGCACAAATGTAAACGACAATAAGCATATTGGATGAATGCTGTATTTCTGCAGTTGGGAGTTGAGCAACACGAATCTTCAGTGTTCCAGATAACATTGGCAGGAGTTTTAGAAGTAGGCTATTACAGTAAAACTGGAAAAGTAGCGTTCTTCCAGGCATGCTGAATCATGTTAGTGAATATGGGGCACTGAACTGATTATGGATAAGTGCATGCAGGTTGATTGTAGCGTCACGGCTCTGGAGATCAACATCAATGTTGTCGAGTAAAACTCTCACAAAAACGTTTGGCGAACTTCTTCCATTGACGAAAAAAAGCATACATCCAACGGTTGAACAAGGAAGTTGCACCAAATGGAATGTATTTATCCAGAATTACGAACAGCTTTTGTTCATGGAGTAAAAGTAAATAAAAAACCAGGCAACACTTTGTTCCAACATTGGGAGAGAGACAGTTATCCCGCTATTGTTTAAGAATACTCGTGTCCACTTTTCTTGATTTTGAACAAGTTACGTATATGTTAGGAGGTCGGGACATATTCTGTTGCACACGAGGACTAAATGTGCCACTTGGTTCACGTTGGACAATAATAAGTGGAGAGAGAAGTTTACCTTCCATGGGTGCAATGGGCTGAATTATGTATGAGTGTGATATTCCATATGCTGATTTTACTCCGACAATCGTGTCTCTTTCACCCATGCCAGATAGTGTGCGGTCTCCGTGCATTTCATAATATTGCATACAGATTGGTCGGTATTCAGAATTTCTGCTGTTGAATAATTAAGAACGATCGTATCAATGACTTCAATACCAGTCAATCCAATTTCTCTAGCTTTCGTATACGCCCACCGCCTTATATCAATATCATGCACAGCAATTAGATTATCCCTTGCCTCTTGAAAATGAGACCACAACCACACGTACTCCGATATGTCTTCCAGTTTCTCACGTTTTGTACCATTTATACCAGTTCGTCATCCTCCAAGATTTCAGTGATATGGCGTCTTCCAATTTCTTGATCAAACTGAAAATAGTGTTTGATTTCAAAGCTGGATCAACCTGGGTTTGGAATTTCCAGGTCGTTTACAAGATTGTTAGTCTCAATGTTCGTATTGTAACTCACAAACATTCTCAACCATTCCATCTGGTGCAACTTTCCTTGTTCAACCGTTGCATTTATAATTTTTTTGTCAATGGAAGAAGTTCGCCAAACGTTTTTGTGAGAGAGATTTACTCGACAATATTGATATTGACCTCCAGAGCCGTAACGCTAGAATCAACTTGCATGCACTTAGCCATAATCAGTTCAATGTCCCCATATTCACTAACATTCCTGGAAGAAAGCTACTTTTCCATTTGAATATTACGTATTTGAAGCTCCTGCCAATGTTATCTGGGACACTGAAGATTCGAGTTGCTCAACTCCCAACTGTCGAAATGCATCATTAATCCAATGTGCTTATTGTAGTTTACATTTCTGCTTAACGGATTTCTACATCAACACTCACAGACATGTTTAAGTATATGTATATATAAGGACAGTTAATAGAATAATAATTATTATTTATAGCTGAGTTTCCTTCTGCGTTCATTATTATACCACTATCTATCTATGCTCATAAACATTGTATGGGCAGCTATAATTGGTACCATAAACTTAGATTACAGCTGAACTTTTTATCATATTTGATTTTATACCATTATCAGTCGGGCACTTCGCGAATGTACTTGTCAGAGCCAAGAGAACACAGGCAATGAGACAGACATGTCAAATAATTTCTGGATTGGGCCGAAACAGACCTAAAAAGGACTACAATTCTTGATGGATGATGATTTATAAAATACATACGAGAAAGTGCAGTAATCTCTGGCACGTATAAGAAATACGATCGTAAAATTGTCCTCAAACTTATCTTATATTCGAGTGATGGCGTTGCAATGAAATATAATGTCGTTACTATTAAAAGTGCATATGAGAATACGTGTGATAACAATGTGGAACACAGCGCGAACAATCTTTTTTTTATTTTTGTCCCTTCTTTTAATAAACAAAGTGCATGATTTTTTTTGTCCAGCTTGATAACAGATTTTAACATTTATTTTTGTCCAACGGCAGAGCCCAAACTTGTTATTTTCCCTCACTCTATGATCAGCTAATACAGTAGATGTAACTAGTGCCGAGAAGCATAGACCACTTAGTTCGTCAGAAACTATCCAGAGTGCAGTACAGGCGGTGGATCCTCATTACACTCGTAATGAATGATGATAAAGAATTGTTGGGATGTCACGGAAGTACCCGGAAAAACCCCAACACAAGAGAGATTGGAATTTGAACGCAGGCGGCTTGGCTTAGAAGTTCAGCGCTCTAGCACTGAGCCACAGTGGTGATGAATATAAAAATGGTAAAATTACTGAATGTCGTATCCTTTTATCTGGATCGGAAGTGAACACCAGATTGATTTATGCTTCTTAAAAAAAGTGGTTAGGCTATATCGAATAAAGCAGAAAGTGTTTTAGACGTGAATACGTTTATATGGTCTGGCGAAATAAAATGCTACCATTTATTTTGGGCTTCATATTACTTTTAATCACACGGATCGCATCATCAGATTTCTCTTGTACCACAGTCTACTATATACAGTCACGAAGCTCAATACGTAGTAAATATGCATCCATAGGTAGTTGCTAACCACTAGGATCGCTAATATCGCCTCATTACAGAGAATGAGAAATAGTACCGGCTCAGTCTATTGTTCCTAGCACCCTCACAACTCAAGCTTTGTGACTGTATATACTAGACTGTGCTAGTACTTCACGACGTCTTTTAATGTCGATGTCAAGGACAACAAACGCAAAAATACTGCACTCGTTCACGCTGTGCGCATCTTGTCCGTTGTGACGTTCGGTTTTAAGACATGCCCTACAATTTCTACAACATTGAGCATTGCTTTTAGGGACACCAATTGATTCGTCTAGATGTCTTTTATTATCCTGATATCCTTTCATTAATTTCGTCTTAGAGAGACAATCTTCGATATTTTTAAGTTGTCGTTAAATTTCAATTTACACGTGCACCATTCGCTTGTTTTAAATGTCACTCACAGCAGTATATTATGCCTTAAAGAACTTTTCATACCCTTTCAAATGACTCCGCTATCATCGAAATACATCCACTCAGTCTGAAGTTACAGCCGATACTAAAACAAAACGGCACTGCAATCGGCACCATTTTGTTGTTCCTCGCTCGCTATGATGACGTCATCAGCGGGTGTGATTGTTATGTTAACTCGTGCATAATTATGTCCTTACAAGATGATATATCCACTTAGCTCTAGATTGTATAGTTTCTGAGATATAAGGGTTTACCAATGTTTGTCGAAAAGTGTCGCGTGTCGTTTTCATACTGCAGTCTATACCTCGACCGAAAGAATAGATGTATTCCCGTCAATATTTCGTCAAAGATAATAACTTAAATGAAGACTGAGTTACAGAATGTGTATTCGTAACAATATTATTTTGAATTTACATCAAATGTAAATGTAATGGAAATAGTTTTTTGTTTCATAAGAATGTAAATTATTTACTATTTTGTAATTACGTAAAAAGCAAAGAAATCAACAGTTACTGTGAATTAGCGTCGTACATTACAGGCGCAATGTTCGGTTCAAGTTTGTCGAGTTCGGCGAAGTTCGAAATTCGCCTATGTTCGCTCTGCAAGAGGAGGCCTGTCGTGTTTGTTCTAACTTGTTATAAAAATATTCACTGTCCTAAATTCATGTTTCAACTGCCTTCAAAGGATTTTAGCACATATTAAAGCGATTAGTTTTTCATATGAAATAAGACGAAGTTTATAATGTCTTGGTTGCCTCTTTCATGTTCGAGCATTGCAGGCTCGTGAATGTTAAATAAGTTTCATGGTATTAATTTAGAGTTAAAGAGGTTATAGCGTAATAAAGAATGTCAAAAATCCAACAATTTGCGTAATATTCATTCAATACTTTACGTTTTCATCTACAGTAATTTAATCGAAACGTATTTGACGAGAAGTTTTTGTTTACATTCTCCTATCGTAAGTCTTGCGGAGTGGATGATTGCAGTCACACTCACCCCCACTGGGGATCAATGATTTCAATGAGCGCTGCAACGTTGCAACACGTTACATTTCGCATTTTCAAAACTAATGGAAGTATAAAAAACTTATTTGACAAAACTTGATCGCATTGACTTCATCTATTAACAAAGGGGACCCATTAAATAGGTTCCGTTCCACCCTATACAGGCCGAGAAATGTCAAACTATAGTAATTATTGTTAATTTATGTAACAGGATTTCAACATTTGTATGGTACAATAGCCAGAGAAGAAAAGAAAAACTGAAGAAAAGAGACACTCTGTTAAAATTCTGTAAATAATAATAATACTAGTAGGCTACAGGATTGTTCATTATTAATCTTAAAGAAGGAAGGCTTCCTCCGTTTACAGAAAACTGAAATACAAATGAGAAATAGGGAAATATTTATAGATTAACAGACATAATAATAGTAAAATCATAAGACTGAAACTGAACACTTTCGACTTAAATGACAAAATAAAAGAATACTTTGTAGGATGGGTAAACCGACTAAACCTGCAGTCACAAATGACACGGGGAAACAACTTATTAATATGCGTTGAATGACTTATAGTACTGTTATTATTATTATTATTATTATTAATAGTAGTAGTAGTAGTAGTAGTAGTAGTAGTAGTAGTAGTAGTAGTAGTAGTAGTAGTAGTAGTATTGTTGTTGTTGTTGTTCAATACCTGCAGAACGTAAGAATGACATAATTAAAACATGCACAGTTACCCAAAGTAAGATTGGGTCGTTGGAATATTATGTACTGTTTCTTCGAATTACGTAGGATATTTACAGACTTCTCCAATAACTCTTTTATATAAGAGATATAATATTTTGGTAACACGACTTCGCCAAAGTGATGTTTAGCATACATTTTGTTCCCACACTGTGACATAAAAACAGAGAAATTGCTGCACCAATCGCGGCTTAAAATTAGACGCTTGCAGTACCTGCATACTATCTTCCCTCCATTGGAAGATTTGTTAATGTCGTATAACCGAAACATGGAAATGCTTCTGAATAGGTCATACTGCAGGCAACAGATTTGTTATACTTCATAACTTGAAGTACATAATTTCTAAGGTTAGTTTCATCAAAGTGTATAGCGCACATCCTCACATTTTGTTCTGAAAATATGACTTTAATAAAGGAGATTACACTCGAGATGTGTGTATTGCTTGACAGGCTAATCTGAAATTACTTTAGAAAGCTTGACCTTGTTCTCTCGAATGAGTACATGCGAATGAATTTAAACTGTTCTTTTAGAAGCAAGCAGTTTCATAATCAACACTACATTTTTACCAGTGTCTACTTTGTCTACATATATATATATATATATACATACATACATACATACATGTTTATTTATAAGGACAATTTTAGTGTATAGACCTATTTTTAATACTACTCATTCACTTTGGTCTTTTTTTTTACCAAAATTCCAATAATTTTCTACTAGCTTATTTAGTTTCCTTGAATTGTTCGTTTTTTTGTCATTGGAATTGGACCACATTTTTGCAGAAAGGAACCAACTCACGTTATATCTAAACTGAGAAAAATGCACTTTAAAGTTAAATGTGAGTGATCAATTCACAAGTAAATATAACTACATACTAATTGCTTTAACCAATATTATATTGTACGGAGTATCTTTGTTGAAAATGTGGATCCTTGGAATTTAATGATTTTGCTAATTACCGTAGCTCCCCAAATTCATCATGATGCTCGGTGAGCATGATTTCCAGTCATCATTCATTTAATCCACACTTCCCAAATCGAAATATGGAACAGAGAGACAAGTCGCAAGCTCATCGTCTCAAACTCCACCTAGTATGAAACAAAATCATTACTAGAACGCGAGAGAGGAGAATTTTAGTGCAGAGGCTCTAATATAGGCTTGGAGGTCTTTGAAGTGTGGAAAACTCCGACATTTGACACACAGCTTGAAGTCCCTCACGGACGACTGCCCTCCGGATTTTGTGTTCTCAAAAATCCATCGACCTCAGTCAGGTTTGAAGCCGCAAACCTAGAGGACAGCGCTTTAACCCTAGACCACTGGGGTGCGACCATCGATCCCATACAACGGCTGAAATTTCGTGAGAAGATTTCTTTCCCATAAGGACTCGAACTAGCGCGCTTTCCAAAATGCGAGTCCAGGCAATGGTCTTACATAGACCACGAAGCTTCGGCGCGGGATATTTTTTCATTTAGTATACAATTATTATAAACAGAGTTGCAATTTAATAACATATTATGTTATATTTGGTATCTTATAATGTTAATATATGTACTTGTAAATTGCCATTACGGTATAGCGGTTGCAAGTGTCGGATTAACAAGTAAATTTTTAAATGTATTTTTAAATTTTACTTTTAAGTAGTTATTTTTCAGTTTTGTACCATAATTTTAATTTTTCAAATTCTATAGAATATATTATTTTTATGATGTAAGGTAGAATTTTAATTTTTTGTAGAATTACAGTTTTAAGATTACAATTGTACGTTGGAAGCTGTAATAATGTACAGTTACCCTTAAAAAGAATGAGACGATTCTTGGTCGTCGGAAGTTAAAGTTCTACAGCCCGGTTCACTCGATATCGACGTAACGATACATACTGTGACAAATAGTACAAGAATTGTTACAAGGACCACAACAAGGACAAGAACCAGAATAAGAAACACGAATAACACTGCCATTTAAGGCCAGGATTTCACAACATAGCTCGAGTCACAAAATACCATTGCTTCACTGTACCGAATGGCAAATGCCTGCTAAGGGATCTACATTCTGGACTGCTGCCGTCACTGTCTTGTCTCGGTAGCTCATATAGTAGCGTGTCGTGGAATAATTTATGCCCAATTTCTGGGTCTTACAAGTGGGCTGAACCTCGTCAAAAAATAAATCTTACTTGGAAGTTAAAAGTATTCTTCCTCAAACAAAAATCATAAGAAACAAAAAGAGACCTGTTAACTTCAAATCCTGTCCACATGCCATCAGCTTCTATTACAGCTCTAAGTCGATCCGGCATGGATGTCACGAGATTGTGGAATAAGTTCTGATCTCCGGCGAGATCTTCCCAGGTGTCAACAACTTGATCCCACAATTCGTCTCGATTTCGAGGGTGTCGGTGGGCATAGGTGGCTATCCTTCTCTTTTTCAATTCCGCCCATAAATTTTCGATGACATTCAAATCAGGTGACTTCGGGGGCCAATTAATGATTTCGATCTCGGGTCTCCTTTGAAACCATTTTGAATGCTTGCAGCATAGTGCACGGGATGGTTATCCTGCTGGAACAGCAATGTTCCTTCGGGAAAACATTCTCGGGCGGAGAGAAGGAATATATTTTCCAGAATGTGCTCGTAAGTTCCCGCATTAAACCGGTCATCGATGCGTTCTATAACGCCAGGTCCATCGTAAGACATCCACCCCCAACACGATATGCTAAAGCGCCCCGATCTTTCACGTCGGTGCACATAGCGCTGGTCATGTCGCAGACCTTCCTCACAATAGACACGGACAGGACCTTCGTAATCACTCGAGATGGTTGTTTCGTCGGAGAAAATTACATTTCTCCAATCGAAATCCACTGGATTGGTAGCGAAGGCAAGACGGTCGATAGCTTGTGCTTCCCCCAATATTTCCATTTGCGCAGCCCTCCGGCTCCTAATACCGCGGTTCTTCAACCTGCTGATCACAGTCTGTGAAGAGCCGCGAAAGTTAGATACTGCTCTTATTTCGTTAGCAGTCAGAAAGGGTTCCTGTCGAACTGTCTCGAATAAGAGAGCATCCTCTTCCAATGAAGAAATCCGCGGACGCCCAGGAATAGGGCGATTTTCAACCACCCCTAAATTTTGGTAACGATGAACCCACCTCGCGGCTGTACTTCCAGGAACACCGACCAAACGGCCAGCAGATCTAGCCCCATATCCAGCCTCTACTAGAGCTATAACTCGCTGTCTCATGTCACGTCGGTTCGCCATTACGATGAGAAATGAGGGATGACGATAATACTTTAGTGTAGACAATGACTATTTAACTTGATATATAATTATTGAAATAAGAGGCATCTTGCATAGTAAGAGTTAATAAATTAACCCTAAATTAAATATCTAAATAACAGGATATAACAAGAAGTCCAATTGTTGCGAAACTAATCAAATTAAATCTAATTACATTAAGTATACAAACCCCAAGTTATGACACCACATTGCTACAGCTAAATTGTAGGTTATTAACATAAGCATTGAATAGGTCAGTGGTTGTGCGTTGGACGACAAAACCAGACATCGAAAGTTCGAATCATGAGGAGGAATGTAACTTCTTGCTTTTTATAACGTAAATCAGACTTATAACTACAATCATTCATATTTCTTTCATCATTTATTAATATTTATAGCCAACATTGAATTTGTAAAGAAAAGACTTTAGAAATCTCATATGGAATTTGTGATCTGTAGTGACAAACATAGATTATCTCTCGGACCTTTTCCGTAAGTGTAAATTAAATTCACTCCTTGAAACTGGAAACCTTAGTCGTAGAGTCATTTTCCCACAACATACAAGCTGAAGTAACACAGCCATTGATAAATGTTTTGTACACAGAATTAGACCGAATTTCTATTCGACAGAACCTATAATCAATGGCTTGTCTGAACATGATAAACAAATCCTAAGTGTTTCCAATGTCACTGAACAATTTCAAAATATTAATTTAAAAACTAAGAAAGGATCGTAAATGCTGTATCTAGTGATTATTTACATTTATGTCTACAAAATGAATCTTGGAAAAACATATATGATACTGGTACTACTGATATTAAGAGTAAATGTATTGAATTTTTCACTTAATTTCATAATCACTTCAGTGGATGTCCTCCACTCAATATTGTGAAAAAATTCAAAAGTAAAAACATGTAGATAACGCAGGGACTTGAGAATCTCATGTATTAAAAAGAAGAATGTATATGTAATGTGTTGCAATGTAATGATCCTCATGTTCTTAAATACTGCAAGAAGTACAGTGTAATTTATAAAAAATTATGAAAGAGGGAAATAGAATACATTCGAATAGAAAAGTGCAAAATTCAGATAATGTAATTAAACCTATTCGGAATATTATTAAATTTAAACTTGTAGATATCTTAAGAAAGAAAATATTTTTTCATTCAAACCAATGATTATAAAGTAGAGGATGCCAAATCTATTGCAAATTCTTTTAACGTATTACAGTATATAGTACAGAAATATTATTGACAACTTAAACAATCAAGGTTTTGCAAGAGATACTGCAATTGGTTACTTAACAGTTGTATTTAATAATTAGTATTAATAAATGTAATTAGTCAATAACTGCAACAGTGCTTTTTCATTCAATCATAACATGAATAAAATTGAATGCACATTAAATTAAACACTACTGCAAACACGTAGATAAAATAGTTAAAATTAAATGCAGGGGTGAGAATGAAATAATCCAAAGCCATACTTTTAACATAAATTGTTTTATGCGAGTGCATTTCTTACACATATGGGAAAGCTATTAATAAAATATTGTGATAATTACTCAATAAATGACATAGCCTAAGAACTCTAAACTTTTGTAAAAGTTTGTCTATTATTATATATATTTTTTAATTAAATTTATTTGTTAGTTTTTAATATATATGCATTTACTTTGTATATGTGTGTGTGTGTGTGTATAAATGCATTCATTAGATTAACGTTTATAATATTATAACTTGTAATTTTGTATTGTTTGCGATCATTAACACCTAATCTCAGGACTTTGTAAAACTCTATTTCAACGTGACTTAGCTATTTCAACGTTATTAAGACAATAAAAAAATCGTTCTGTAGGCTAAGAATCAAAGTCGCACTCTTTTACACAACACGCAGAAGTCTTACCGTCTGAACTATTGAAACGACATGAAAGCTTTCCTTTCTGTGCGAAGTGTCGATCTAGTCATGAAGGTCCATTGTCGATTTAACTACACGATTTATGTATATATTTATCTATTATTTACGTAATATTATCATATTTTTTTGCAGTTTTTGAAGTGAATTTCGGAACGATGTTAGTAACAAACCAAATAGCCTGAATTTAAGTAACTCAATATCCGTTATCTTGTGTATCAGTGCTCTGGTCTCCGATCATGCGCAGTGTCTTACATCTGAGACTTTGGAATATTCAATCGTCTAATCGTTTTCCAGGGAAACTGTACGTAGGCTACTAGGAGAACCGGGCCCTGACTAGAATGATACTTGTGGTAGAGGAAAGCGGAAGGAAGATTAATTTTTTTCCGGGTTACTCCAGTTTCCCTCAGGCTTCGATGGACTGTAAATTAAACCGTCGAATTCTTTCCTCTCATGTGTCATCTCACTCCTTTCTACTAGGGTATCCAGTACATAGAGTAGATCAATAATTATTTATGGTAGCGCAGGATTTCCACCCGTTTTTCCGTAGATGGATAAAAACACATTACACATCAACCGCTCTTATTATCCCTACGTAGCATCACGCAGCAAAACGAAAATGTTTTAGTAGGGATCCTACCTACAAAGTACCGGAAGCTTACATTTCAAAACATAGGTATACGTGTCTGCAAATATAAATGACTCGATTTATGGAGTTTAAAATTAGTCTAGCATACTAACAATGTGTAATGCAAATGTGATTCTGTTTTTGTTTGTTTCCTACAGTCCGCAGAACAGTAATGTTAGCGTCAGATGTTCAAAGCTAGAACGCAAGGTATTAAATTACTGAATATTCATGGTGAGCAATACCAAGGAGAATACGAACGTTAGGTTGATAGATATTAAAATGAAGTGGATGTTGTGTACCGAGCTCTGCAAAGAATAGACAGGTGATATTTTTTTTAATTTTATTCGGCTATTTAACGACGCTGTATCAACTACTAAATTATGTAGCGCCGATGAAATTGGTGCTAGCGAGGAATTATTTGGTAAGATGAAGAAGGGGATTCGCTATAGATATTTTTGTTAATTTCTGAACAATTTTTGTAGATTTCAGGATATTTTTATAGCTGTTTTTTATAGTTTTTACATAAAATTGTCATGAATATCGCTAGTAATATTATTATGAAATAAAATATACGACTGTCATGTAAATCTGAATACAGCTAATGATTATCACACGTACGGTACCATAAAAAATAGTTTCATTGGTATAGTGGTCTGATAAGCAGGTGTAATAAAACAAAATATATTTGTATATGGTTCCGTCAATTGCTTATCTTTAATAAATAAATAAGTCAACACATTACCTAATTACACAAACTCATAATAGGACCCCGGCGGGGGGTGAGGACGAACGTTTTCGCCATAAATGCCATCATCAGGTTCTCTGTTAGGCGGTAAACATTCAATGAACACCTAAGCATATCTGGTTTAGATCTATATGGAAATTCTTACACATATACATGCAGGTACTGCACACTGAAACACTGACATAATATATACAAGCTACTAAAAAATATTCATTCTACGAGTAACCTCTTAAAAGTATGACTAAACTATGTAGTGAGATATGGCCCGTCGCTGGAACTTAGCACGAGGTGGTAACTTGTGATTAGCGGACTGCGTGCCTTGTTATTGTGTTAAGTAGTATTTGTACTGTGTCAAGAAGATGCCTTGCGTAGTGGTGAAACCACAAGACGTTACAAAGAACATGAGGAAAATCTGCATTGCCGTGCAGGCATCTGTGATCGCTTTGAGTAGCACCGGCCGCACTAACCAAACCCATTCGTGTAATTCCGTACTGACACTTTTGTGTGGAGGAAAAATCCTGAAATCACAATATGGTGTTGCATTAATGACCGGACCGGTATTCTATAAAAGTAACTATGGATGAGAACTGTTGTAGGGGGTTACACTTTAGAAGACAGTACTTACGTGGATGCCAGTTGAGTGAGGTAGCCGACCAAGTCAAGAGGACTTAATAATCCTCTTGGACCAAGTGGACACAACGCAATGGTGCGACTGGGTCTTAGAATACAAAACAGGCGTTGTGGCTAGGAAGACGGTGAACCAGGAGAGAGTGCTGGATCAACCAGGAGTTTGCTTTATTGTGATTTTAAATAGGGGATTATTTCAGTTGGGTAATTGTTCGTTAATTAGTGGTGTGCTACTATTGAAGTGTCTACCTTTGTGGTATTCTGCTGTTGTGTTCATATATCTATTGTCATTAACTCTTCTGAGGATTTGCAATGTATCTTTTATGTTTGTGAGTTCGTGATTACTATTAATTAAATGGGACGCGTACTTGGATTTATTCCTGTTGTGTTTAAAATCTGCAATGTGTTCTCTGTAGCGGATTCTGAAGTTCCTTCTGGTTTGCCCTATGTACTTGCAATGGCAATTTTTTCAATTCAACAAATATACTCCGCTGTTGGAGAGACTATCTTTCTTGCATATTAATAGAGATGACATTGTTCAATTTATTGTTTGTCCTGAAAGCTATGTTAAGGAAATTGTGTAGTTTATTAGAGACGTTGCCAAAATATGTCATTGGTTTCCAATCTTCTTTTCTGTCTGCTTGTTCCATTTGAGTTAACGTAGTGCATGTATTGGTTCCAGATTTGAATTTAGTTTTCCGTTTTCGGATCATGTTGAATATGGTCTTTCTGTTGAAGCCGTTCTCCTGTGCTAATTTTACAATGTAATTGTGCTCGGTTTTGTAATAATTATGACTGCTTAAAGGCGTGTTAAGTAGAAGGTTAATTAAAAAGTGGAAGTTACTAATTTTATGTGTGTACGGGTGGTTGGAAGTGTAATGAATGGAACAGATTGTGATAGTTGCTTTTCTGTAGATATTATATCGCAATGTGGAGTCTTTTACAGAATGGTGATATTTAGATCTAGGAAGTTTATTGACCTTTCGTTTCCAACTTCAAAGGTGAATTTTAAATAGGTTGTTAAAGCTTTCAACAATTGTGTCATGTATTGGGTTTTTACTCTTATAAATAACCAGTGTGTCATCCACATAGGGGATGTAATGCTGTATATTAAACTGCGTTTTCAAATTCTGAACATGTTTATTTTCCATATCCTGTAAGAAAATCTCAGCTAGAAGTCCTGAGAACGGGTCTCCCATGGCTAATCTTTTCTTTGTTGGTAGGTAGTGTTATTGAAAGAGAAATAATTTTGTTTTAGTGTGACAGAGAGTACATCGGCAATTTGTTTTATGACATTGTTGTTTATGTTTAGTTATGTTAACCCATTTTTTTTTACAATTTCTATGGTTTCATTTATGGGTATGTTGGTGTACAGGTTTTCAATGTCGAGTACATCATTTTTGAATCATTGTTGAGTTATACTGGCTTTAATGTGTTGATACGCTGTGTGGTATTATTAACTGTGCATCTATTATCTAGTTGTAGGGTCATATTTAGGAAGGAAAGTAGAAATTTATTAATTTTGGTGTTGTCAACAGCATGAAAACTCCCAACAACAAAAATAAATACATTTCTACATCACACTTCATTGTGGTATTCAGGATTTTTCCTCCACACAAAAGTGTCAGCACGGAATTACACGAATGGGTTTGGTTAGCGCGGCTGGTACTACTCAAAGCGATCACAGATGCCTGCACGGCAATGAAGACTTTCCGCATGTTTTTTGTAACGTCTTGTGTTTTCACCACTACGCAAGGCAACTTCTTGACACAGTACAAATACTACTTAACACAATAACAAGGCACGCAGTCCGCTAATCACAAGTTACCACCTCGTGTTAAATTCCAGCGACGGGCCATATCTCGCTACATAGTTTAGTCATACTTTTAAGAGGTTAATATTACAATACATGTTACTCGTAGAATGAATATTTTTAGTAGTTTGTATATATTATGTCAGTGTTTCAGTGTGCAGTACCTGTGTAAGAATTTCCATGTAAACCAGAAATGCTAAGGTGTTCATTTAGTGTTTACCGCCTAACAGAGGACCTGATGATGCCATCTATGGCGAAAACGTTCGTCCTCACCCCCCCGCCGGGGTCCTATTATGAGTTTGTTTAATTAGGTCATGTGTTGACTTCTTTATATAAGCAATTGACGGAAATATATACAAACATATTTTGTTTTATAAAAAAATATTCCTACTCTTGAACATCCTTACAGAACACGATTCACACCACAACGATTTAACAACGGTTTTCAACCCTATATTACTTCAATAATATTCCACAACTAATGCAAAAAGCACGAAATTAAGGGGAGAGGATTATATTTTTTTAACTTTTTTCCTACTTGGTGTAAAATATTAATTTTTTGTATGTAGAGAGCTCATAGCTGTGGCAACTCAACCAAATAAAAATATGTTGAAAAAAATTATTTGGGGGCCCAAATTTGAAAAAAAAATATATATAACCCAGTGCAGGATTGTACTAAAACCGATATATCTAAACCGTTTTTAAAGATAGATTCAAACCATTTTTTGCAATGTATGTGCAAAAGCATGGTCTACAAACTGTCTGTAACAGAATTTTGATATTAGTCCCTACGTTTGTAAAATAAACAATTAAAATGTAATAACAATTTTCTGATTTCCTTTCTTGCAAACAAACGGACGTATTTCTAAAATGAAATCAATTGACAAAATTCTGTTACAGAGAAAAGTTTCCTAATAAAAGGTAAAGGTATCCCCGTAACATGCCATGAAGGCACTTGGGGGGCATAGAGGTAGAGCCCCATGCTTTCCATGACCTCGGCACTAGAATGAGGTGGTGTGATCGGTACCACGCTCTGACCGCCTTTTACTCCCGGGAAAGACCCGGTACTCAATTTTATAGGAGGCTGAGTGAACCTCGGGGCCGTTCTGAAAGTTTGGCAACGAGAAAATATCCTGTTACCGCCTGGGATCGAACCCCGGACCTTCCAGTCCGTAGCCAGGAAAAGTCTCTTAATAGTCTAAAGAATGTGTGTTCTAAATTTCATGCATATATCTTCAATATTTCAGAAATTATATCCATTTTTGTCTGGCAAGGTAGAAAAAAAAACTGAAGTTACTGAAAACCGATAAAGGCGGGCGTGTGATTTAAAAATCCATAGCGTAGGAAGTTTAAAAATGACGTCTAAACATCCGATGAGGGCACAAATACCCACAAAATGTTATGCAATGCATTGCACATATATCAAAGGGTATTTTAAAAGAAATTTTTTTTTTTTTGAAAATGTAATTTACCGGAAAGAACAATAAAAGTGGGCGAGTGATTTAAAAATCCATAACGCAGGAAGTTTAAAAATGGCGACTCAACATCCAATAAGGCCACAAATACCCATAAAATGTTATGCTATGCATTCCACATATATCACAGTGTATTTTAAAGATTTTTTTTTTAATTTACTGATTTTTCATCAAAAAATACCATCCTCTCCCCTTAATCTGAAATAAGATCAAATTAATGCTTGAGAGTCATTTTGTAAACAGACGCAATACAGTACGATAACCCCGAATATGATAATTCATGACAAGCATTCCGATAGCTGTGCGCTAGCGTGTTTACTCGCAGACTACAAAGTTCAAGGTTCGGATACTGTTGATGAAAGAATTGTTTAAAAATCAATTAGGGTAAATTAGGGTCTGATGGACAGTCGGGCATGTTGGACACTTTGTACTGTGCTAGAAGTCAATGACAGAAGTAGCCCCACTCGTGGCTACTTCCGTCATTGACTTCTAGTAGAATGTGGTGCCCACAAGTGGCGAGGTAACACGTTAAGGTACAAATTGTCCAACATGCCGACTGTCCAACAGATCCTAATTTACCCTATGCAGGTTATTTCGTTTACAATTATTCTACGTATTTTACTGCACGATTTATAAATATCCATCTACTAAGCTCATTAAAAATAGATCAATTATCGAAAATTTACAAATACAACAATCGAAGTAAAATGAATTTCAATAATTGCAAAGCGATTTCGTGTTTACCAATGCTTTGGAGCGCTGAGCGTGCGCAATACTTTGTGTCCGGAACTTAGAGAATTCAGGCGGTCATTTTTTCTGCAAATGTAGGCTACTGTAGTGTAGTGTGAGGTTTTAGTTCCTCACCACTGGATGGCACCTCGTATTAGTTATTACGTATTTACGTTAGATGGTGCTGTACATTTTGTTTTGCCTCTATGCCTACTAGGCGGCATAATTGAGCCTTGCTTACGATTGGGTCCGAGATTATTACCAGCCTTATTAGTGTTAAGACGAGCTATTTCATTGGCCAGTTCAAAGTTTAACCGATTTTCTTGTTTGACTTGGCGAGCTCGTTCTTGGAGAAGGAGTTGACGATGAGAGTTCATCACGACAGTTCACCACGGGAGTTCATCGATGAAAGTTCACCACAGGAAGTCCATCACGAGAGTTCACGAGGAGAGGTCGACGACAGTACCTCTGAGAGCAGAGTTGGTTGCAGGACGTCGCAGAAGAGAGTTGGTTGGGGTTCCTCTGGGAGAGGACCTAAATCCAGGTTACGTCATAGAGAGTCCGACTACAACACGGGGTGTTGGGAAACAGTCGACTGGACGTTTCCGCAGACTGGTATTCCTGCAGTGGACTTGGAGTCTGGAGATATCTACGCGTGGGGAACGGGCTGTGAGCGTGCCCGCTCACCATTGGAGTTTGTGTATTGCTGAGTACACGAACGCACCGGTTCGTGTATACGAGAGTGGTCCGGCGACTACGTACTGGAACGGATTGGTGTATCCGTTCAGAGTGGAATCCGTTGTGAGTGAACCGCTACGTTGGAAGGAACGCAGCAAATTGTGATTGGGAATCACAATGTCTACGGATGGTGTACAGACTACGCGGCATCGGTACCCCGAGGTCGAGTTATCCACGGAACGTCATACACCTGTGTCACGAGTCGTTTATGGATTGTTAGCGGTATGTTGGAGATATGCTGCCAGATAGTGAATTTCTACTCAAGCCGCAGTGGTACATTTCGGGTTTGTTACGGTGCGAATGATACCGAGGTATGTACTCAGTTTGACGGTAGAGGTCAAAGTACACTTACTCCTTTTAGTGGGAAAAGACATGTGCGTCAGCGAGACAAGTATGTATTTATTGGAACTATGTGTTCGCCTCGCATGGCTCAGTCATCGGCAAGAATGGGTGTCCTTCTTAATTGTAGTATTCGCGGGATTTTCCCCATGACTCATTAATCATCCTCTCACTCATTCTAGGATAGTAAGATGTATCTCTCACTTTAGTATAGTAATGTGTATCACACTTTTATCATTGTTAATTTTTAGTTTCTAATTTAGGTTAATAAATCATCATTTAATTGTTAATGGTTTATTATTTTTTATAATCTATTCGCTCCCTTGTAACAACGAGACAACTCGAAGGTGCTTCGGTAGAAGCACGATCCACGGACCAAGGGAAATTGGACACAATGTCCACGGATGGAAAGCTACGCACTGAAAGCTATGGCTCGGAGGCAATGACATCATAACACCACATAGGAGACTATACGTTCAAAATAGTGATATATCTACAAGATGTCCCAGAAGTCTCCATACATGGGCAATGTACGTTCAAAATAAAAATGTCACATAATATGCGCTATGTGTCCAACCCCCTCTCCAGACCTCACACTCCTTGACTTTTACCTCTGGGGGTCATTTTTATTTTTACTTGGTTATTTAACGACGCTGTATCAACTACGAGGTTATTTACCGTCGATGGAATTGGTGATAGCGAAATGATATTTGGCAAGATGAGGCCGAAGTTTCGCCATAGTTTATCTGACATTTGCCTTACGGTTGGCGAAAACCTCGGAAAAAACCCAACCAGGTAATCAGCCCAAGCGGGAATCGAACCCGCGTCCGAGCGCAACTCTTGACCGGCAGTCAAACGCCTTAAGGTTGACGCTCACTGGCACGAACCGACCGGAACGGAACGAACCGGAAATATTCTGCGAGAGACGTATGCTTGTATTTTAAACGGCAAACGCTCACTTGTCCGAACGGAAGCAACCGGCTGCCGGTCCTGACGGACAGGGTTCTCGCGACACGACCCTAGCGGAATTTCCGATGGCGATCGGCTGTTTTCGTATGTCTTCGCTGGTCTTCGGAGAAAAGTGTGTTGGCTGTTCTCAGTACTTTCCTACTCAACATGTGCTGGTGCGTTGTCCAGACAGATTATTCTTAAAATGGGTGATGAAAAGTTAATTTTAACAGTGCTAATCGCGCTTCTGTGCTGATTGGCCTTCGAAATGTGATGTTTCCCTTCATTATTTGAGATGCTAATAACAGATGAAATTTTAAACATTTTTCTTCGCTCATACGAAAGTACTAAAAAAACCATTACTCGATCTTTACACAAATGTGGGCAAAGATGGTTAAATTAATCAAAACACTTTTTTATATTGTTATGACTAGAGCCCGGATTGTATGTAATTACATATTCCGTTCCTACATATGTAGCTATAAGGAAAGCTAAAAGTCCGCGAATCGTATTAAATTTAAATTTAAATTTAAATATACAGAATAAAGAATATAATTACAAACAAACAAGACAAATAGAAATAAAATAATACCATCAATATAAAAAGGAGATACAGTAGTATTAACAAAATTTGAGACCGAATGAGCAGCGCTCGTGTTCGATCGCAGTTAAGATACAATATTAATAGGCCTGTAAGAGAATATAAAATAAAATAGGAAATAAAATTAAAATTACAGTTACAGAAATTATATAATACAATATTAATATAAGAGAAATACAGAAAAAATAATAAAAATAAATAAGTAAAATAAAATAGGAACTAAAATTTAAATTATAGCGGCAATGGAATTATATAATATAATATTAACACTAGAGAAGAATAATATCGCACGTGAAAAGTAGGCCAATATGTATATATATATATATATATATATATATATATATATATATATTTCAAAATTATAGAATACAAATATAATATAGGTTGATTAATTCATACACATAGGCTATAAATTTATTTAATCAAATTGAAGATATTAACACGTTTCTAATTTTCTTGTTATATGTTAGTGGGTTACATGTTAGAAGTTCTGGGTGTAATTTAGTTAAAGCATTGTACAACCGAGGGCCAAAATTAATGCTATGCTTTAGACCAGCAGATGTGAGACATTTAGGTTCTATTAATGTTGAATTAATATTACGTCTTGTGTCATAACTATGTGTCTGTAATACAAACTTATTACGATTTTTATGATAAAATTTTAACAGCGTATGCTTATAAATTTGTTCAATATTAAATACATTAAATTCAGAATAAATTAATTTAGTTGGATAATCGAAACGTTTCTTCAAACAAATTTTAATTATTCGTTTTTGTAGTAAATTTAACGAACTAAGATTAATGTTTGTACTTCCACCCCAAACAATTATACCATATTGAATGGTAGACTGAATAATGGCCAAATAAACATTTCGTAGAATTCTAATGGGTAAGTAGCATCGAAGATTAACGAAAGGGATCATTATTTCGAAGTTTTAAATGTTTTTACATATTTTGGTGCATAATAAATATTTTGGCATATATTATATATTTTAAAATATTTTGAAGGATATTGCATATTTTGAAAGAATATATACATTTTTTCACTAATTTTCTCTCTACGTAATGATTAAGTTATTTTTAAAATTGTTTATAAAGCTTATCCCTTCGTCTCTAGTGCATAAATATAATTTGATAATTGAAAATAATAACGTATTCTGTCAAAAAATGGACATCTCTTTGCAATGCTAATAGTTTGTATCCCTTGAGAAGTAACGGTAAAGTAGGTACAAATACCAATGCGAATGGTAGTAGTGAAGGAAAGAATGAATCAGTTGCTCTAAAAGAAAACAATAGTTTTTTCTGTTTTTTTTTTAAGAAACTTATTTTGACATCAGGTAATATAATAGCAAGCCTACTGCCATTCGCATCCAAGTTAAAAGACTGGATTTCAATTGACGATTCCTTTACTAAAATGGTAAAATCGTGCAGTCCAAAGTGTGTGACAAACTTATTGGGTGCTCCATGAAGTCACAATTAGAATAGCATTTAAAAATTGAACTTCATGTGAGAAATAAAAAACGTGCTCCGTCGAAAAGAAAAAGTTCTTCTTAAACAAGTGGTGCTGAAACATTCGTCTTCTACAAGTGAATTTAATAAAAATTTGTGCATGGCAATGGTTGCTGCAAACATATACAGTGGTATAAACTTGGAGTTCCAAAGTTCCAAGCATTCCTACGCAAATACTGCAACTTCAATATTTCTCATGAATCAACACTCCGGAAAAAATATTTGAACTCCTGCTACACTGACACAATGGAAACGATTAGAGATGGACTTGATGATTCCTACGTATGGGTTGCCGTTGACGAGACGATCAATAACCGTAGAAAATATGTAAAAATATTCAATTATTAATTGCGCCTCCAAACAATGAGGTTCAATCACATGTGCACCTGTAATTTTTTATTAGTGTGCACAAATACATCTAATAAAGCTTAGATTTTAAATTACCAACTTTTTTTTATTTATTACATATTTATCTACATACTTTTTTAGCTTCATATTTATGTAGTCTACATAGTTCTCATTTTCACATTACATAAAATCCGGGCTCTAGTTATGGACCCATATTTTATTTTTTCTTTTCTTTTTTCCTTCCTCATCAGCTAAGACTCAGTAAAATAAAATAATCTTCGGAACTACTATCCCACTCCATGTTTAAAACAGACTACCTGTCGACTGTACCGGAATATTCCGAGCAGTGAGCGTCAGAGCTTCCGCGGAAGACGGACTGCTGTAGATTTCCGTTCCGGTCGGTTCGTGCCAGTGAGCGTCAACCTTTAGCCGACTGAGCGACGCCGGTAGCTACGATCATCTTAAGTCGTAGATCTACTAGGAGGAAATCCGCCGAAGTGCTGTGCAACTTGAATATGGTCCTGCCATCTATTCACAGTATGCGGAACCCGAATCGCGCAAGTTAAGTGGGCACACACGCGCACACACAAAGTTTTCTGTCCAAGGGAACGTCTCCAATCACATCTATTTTCTTCAGAATCCCAATAAGTTTATTCTAATACACTTTGTTAGAAGTTTTTTCAGTCGACAAACAATGCATGCACTTCTTTATGCGGATGATTTATTATTCTGTTAGATAATATTTATTTTTTTTTGTGTCGTTATCCAAGGTAAACAACAATAGGTACTTTTGTATAAATTCATTTTTCTTGCATTATACATTTCGAAAAACCAGGTTTTATGTTCCCGCGTATCTGTTGATACACCTGTTCCTAATTTTTTTGAAGAATTTGCGTTGCAGTCAACATTTACTAGTTCGATAATAGACGAATAATATTATTAGATAACTAAATATTCAAAATAATGACATATGCTTCAAATTGAGAACATCTTAATGCAAAAGATTAAGAGGTAAATACATCTATAGACTCATGGAATAAGTGCGCAGTCGGAAAGTAAAGAAGAACTGCATTATGCTCATGTGCAAGAACAAACTTCGAAATACAAAGAAAAACGGACAGACCAGTTGGACAATGGGAAGGAGGCAGAAATGCCATATCGAGATTTTTACGAAATATTATTATGTATGTTATGTATGTTAAATTATGTTTTGTTTTCCATGCATATATGTATATATATGTATATATATGCATATATGTATACATGAATGAATGGATGAATGTGTGTATGTGTGTAAACTTATGTATGTATGTATGTATGTACAGTATGTATGTACTGTATGTATGTATGTATGTATGTATGTATGTGTGTGTATGTAGGTACGTACGTGAGTATTAACATTAGTGTCAAACATCTCGAGCCCACGCAACTATCAGTAGGTAATACATGTAAATAATATACATAATTGATAAAATCTGAAAGTTAGAATTTATAAAACAGTTATATTACCGGTTGTTCTGTATGGTTGTGAAACTTGGATTCCTACTTTGAGAGAGGAACATAGGTTAAGGGTGTTCGAGAATAAGGTGCTTAGGAAAATATTTGGGACTAAGAGAGATGAAGTTACAGAAGAATGGAGAAAGTTACACAACACAGAACTGCACGCATTGTATTCTTCACCCGACATAATGTGAAACATTAAATCCAGACGTTTGAGATGAGCAGGGCATGTAGCACGTATGGGCGAATCCAGAAATGCATGTAGAGTCTTAGTTGGGAGGCCGGAGGGAAAAAGACCTTCGGGGAGGCCGAGACGTAGATGGAAAGATAATATTAAAATGGATTTGAGATAGGTGGGATATGATGGTAGAGACTGGATTATTATTCGTCAGGATAGGAACCAATGGCGTGCTTATGTGAGGACGGCAATGAATCTCTGGGTTCCTTAAAAGCCAGTAAATAAGTACATAATTCATAACGACTTTTTTTAAATCTAGTTTACTAATCTCCCAAAATTTAAAATTAAATAGGTACATTATCAGTATTGTCCTATGAAGCAAGTCTGACAGCGAATATATTATATTGTATGACTGCTACAAAATACATGAGTATACTGTATGTTGCAACGACTTTAACGTAATTTTAACACTGCATGAAGAACATGATCATGATTTAGAACCCCCAACTAGGACATGGTTACTTGTGGAGTGTCACTGTGATGTGCTGCGGTTTGTTGGCTACAAGCCAAACTTCGTGTAAAACCTGCGTTACAGGAGACTTTCCGTGTTTCCGTGTTGTTTTAGTTTAAAAAATGATAAAACTCTACCTAAACTTATAATTATGTGTTGTATACACTATATTTCTTCTTGCTAACTGGATTAATATTTATTATTAGTTCTTCTCTGATTTAATTTAAATCAATTGATAATAAATACAGTTGATATTCTTATATTTCTATTATAATTATAATTAAATTTGTGATCCAAAATTTGCTATGCTTACCATTGGATTCGAGGTTAGGTGAAATTCAACACTGCCGAAAACGATGGATGTTTAATGGCGGCAAAGATTTTTAGCATGACTTCCTTCGGACAGAAAGTGAAGCGAGAGGAATATAAAATAATCTTGTCCATGAATGGGAAAGTTTTAACCAAATTTACCGGCTATTCCTCTTCCGAGTCCAAATTTGATTGTAGTGCAATGTCCACCAAATAGATGGCGAAACCGTGCGTTTGTTTGATTGACCTTATTCCATACCAATCATTCCACATAATTAACTCAAGGCAGCTACCGGGTGGCATACAAGATAAAAATATATAGAAAAATATATACATATCTTGGTTCAATTTTGAAGTGTAATGAAATAACGAGAAATATAAAGAGAAAGAATACGATGGCGGGAAAAGAGTAATTGGAACGTTGAATCCTGTCATAGACACGCTTTTGTTCGAAATATTTTATTACGCAGCATAAATTTGTAGAAAAATAACTAAGAGCTAACAGGTTAGTAGAATATGTATTGGATTTGTGGAAGACATCGACCAGTAAATATAGGAGAAGTTACAAATAGGCCTACTATTGTAAGATTATGGACTTGAAAGAGATTGTCCTTGGTATAATCGAAGAGAGAAGGAGTAATGTATGGACACTTAAAAAGGACGCCAAATCAGATAATTCCAGACAATATTTTAGATTCATAAGATAGACGATATTATGTAGATTATCATGATCTGTTATACAAGTTTGCTGTTGCTAGGCAATTGTGAAGGGGAAAAAATAGCTTTGGGTCAAGATAAAATTGTTGCATTGTAGGAATTATTTAATAGTGAACATTTTAAGCAGAAAAAAGTCGAGGACTGTAAGCACATTGGTGCGCAGTATAACAAATACGTGCGAAACGAGTTAGCTCTGTCGTTACAGAAGTATAATAAGAATGGACTGTATCCTAACTAGGCCCCGGACATTTTTGAACACAAAACCCAGCTCGGTCCCGACAATTTTAAGCACGCAATCTACATAGCTCTTTCGCGAAAATGTTTAAGCGGACAATGTAACGAAGTCCTAAAGCAAGCACGTATAACCCTCATCTAAAGTAAAAGGGTAAAAGGATGTAGGTTCCATCTCAAAGTTAGTACAGGAAAATCCCGAACTTGCTGCTCATTCGGCAGAATGATCTTCCCGATTAGAAACATCAATGAGAAGAGCAACATTAATCCTATTCAAAATTTTATTTTATCATCTTACAGAAGAATATTTTCCATTTTGATATCACTTTGTTTCAAAGAAAATATCGTCCACGAGCTATACACTCCTCAAACAGTGACTATGCGTCCTTCTTCCTAAAACAAAAAATTATGACTCTATTATTTCAAATTGTGCAACAGCATACCAAACAGTAACACGCTCACTCTGGAGAGGTCGCTTATGCATTTCTCGAGGGTTTTCTGGGGACCAATATGGAATGTTTTGTTTATTGACGGACCCCGACAAATGAAAGTGAGCTTAGTCTTTACTGAGCACAACAGCATCGCCTGGAACATTTTCCAACATGGTCTCGAAAGCATCTTGGCGGTTGAGCCATTCATGTTGCGGAAGTTCCTAAACCATCATAATTTTGTAGGGATTAAACCTGAGATCTAGGTGTAAGATTCATCTGACACTCCGACCAGATATTCCCAGTACCAGAGAATGTTTAATGGCTCAACGTCGTGGAGGCGTGGTAACACCATACCTCACTATTGCGATATTCTCGGGAGTCTAAACGTTGCGACATATACCGGACGACTTCTGTTTGAAAGTTGAACCTTTTGTCTGACATTTCTCACTCATATCAGTAGGGCTTCCTTATCAGGAATTCTTTGGTGTCGACCTACTCTAAAATGGGAACGAAATTTCAACAGCGTTGCAATCACAGTCACCATTTTTTTAAATGCGTAACAATAAAATGCACGATTTTCACTTGTACACGCTATGATGGTAACTGAAGTGGCATGGCTTGTGCTACGTAAAGATATATACCACTCAAGCGCAACATGTATGGCTGCTAATTCAAACCAGAGAGATCATTCTGCCGGACCTTGATTAGTAACGCAAAACAGATCGGCTTCTGAAACTGAATTTTGATGTTCGACACCTTGGACCGGAAGAGGTATAGATACTTTTTTTTACAAAAGGGTTGATGACAATTTTGCCCAAAGATAATTACAAACTTGAAGATTTCTGCGACTACATAATTTACAATTAGACTGTTACAGATGATGTCCGTTTCCCTTCTCCGTTATGGGCAGAATAAACATTTAAAATGTAAACAATGAAATCTGTGGAATATTTCCATTCTAAATTAAATGCTATATTCTATTTTGCACATCTGTAGGCTGTATGGTTTTATGAACGCTCTTTTAGATGTGCAGTGCGACACGTAAGATGACAAACGTCGCAGCAATGGAACAAAGCATAGATCGACGATTAAAAATATTTCCTTTTCAGGGAGGTGACGAGAAATAATACATGGGAGAAATCTCACAGCTTCACTTTGTGAAGAGAGTAATTAAAAAATTTAGACAAAACGAAGTTAGAGATCTCTTGAGATCGGTTCAGGTTGAGTACTTTAGAAATTTCTTGTTAAAATAAAGCAATTCTGGGACCGATTTTGGCTAATTAACCTTTCAACGGGACCAATAAGGACTCTACGAAACCATGAAAGAACTTCTTTCCGTAATGACTCAAGGGTCAACTAAGCCTCCTATAAAATTTTGTAGGCCCTACTGATCTTTTCTGAGATAAAAGACGGACAAATGGTCAAATTATTTTCATGTTACGTGAAGGTTCATGTACCTTTGGTGCTGGTTGAATGAGCAATGGGAATGGTCACAAGAGGTTCGAGTCCTTATCGAACACGCTCGCATTATTTTTAAGATAAGGCGATTTCTGTGCAACTAGCAATTGAACGTGGACCTCCGTCTCCCAAACCTGAGTTGTTACGTATTCCTGACGCTTCCGAATGGGACGGAGTGATGTACCCTAACAAAGAAATCAGGCCTATGCAGAAATCTTGAGGTCTTTAAGATGTCGACGAACAGACGTATGTTGCGCTTCTTAGGGACTAAAAGAATTACCAAGGAAGGAGTCTGGAGCGCATGAACATTGAACACTGGCGCAGAAGTCATGGGAAGGGCGAAGAAACGAAAGCTGCAATTCTGCAGACATGAAATTCGTGGCGAGAAATACCATCCCTTGCAGCTAGTGATGCAAGGAAAATTAGTAGGCTACCCAAGACCTGATTGAAGAAGAACTTGAGAGATTGGTACAAGATGTGCAGGACATCGATGTTCACTGCGGCAGTCAATAGAGTTAGACTGGTCATATGATCGCCAACATTTGCTAGGAGATGGCACAACAACAGTAATAATAATTAGGGCTGGAATTTTATGACATAAAAATCTTCAAAATATACATTATAAAATATGCACTTATGACCTAAAACTTCCAGAAATATGCAATATAACATAAAAAATATGACCTAACAATATTATAATTAGGTAACAATTTCAGTTGTAAAATAAATTAGTAAATCAGTTTATGACAATGAACTACTTTTTAAGTAGGTTAGTTTACAACGCTTTATCAACACATTAGGTTATTTAGCGTCTGAATGAGATGAAGGTGATAATGTCGGTGAAATGAGTCCGGGGTCCAGCACCGAAAGTTACCCAACATTTGCTCATATTGGGTTGAGGGAAACCCCAGAAAAAACAACCTCAACCGGTTAACTTGCCCCGACCCGGAATCGAACATGAACTATTTATTTAAGAATAAAATGTAAATGAGAAGCAACCTAAGTGTGGAAGGAAATCGATATTGAAGTACGCTTTTTATTTTATTAATATCAGTAGTTGGAGTATGCTATGATTTTTTCACATGCTTATTTCAGTTCAGTTCATGAGTCCTGAGTTGGAATGTACAATGAACACCTTGTGCAAATTTTCAAATAAAAAAGATTTCCTATTGTCAGCCAACAAAGCCTTGTACTTCGAGAAACTTCTTTCTACTTCAGCTAACACAAGAGGAGCATATTTAAAATGAGTAATACCATTTGAATCTAATTCTGAATCATTAAGATAAAAAATTTTCACTCGACAAAATTATTGAAATGGAACACAATCTATGATAGCCTTTGTTCTTTTCTAACACCTTTTCCAATTTATTTCACACTTCATGCCCCATTTTATCATAAACAACATCAAAGTTATTTACAGTTTTTTTCACTAGTTCTATCTGCTTCTCTAGTGGGACTTACGATTGCTCCAAAGCAGTTACAGCAGCAGGAAGAAACCCAAAATTAGATTTAATATATGAAAGTTTGCCTGAAATGTCGGAATTAGACATTAATTCTTGGGTCATTCTAATTGAAGCGGCTTCCCTGCTGTCAAATGAATCAATGGTATTTTTCACAACCTTGAAGTTCTGACAATAATAGTTGCAGGCATCAATCCAGAACCCCCATCTTGTCAAAATGGGAGAAGGCGGCAAGGAAATGTCTGGAGCTACCATCTTAAATGATCCAACACATGAAGGGGCTTTCAAGAAGACCTTTTTGGCACACTCATTTAATTTATCAACCTCACTGAACTGACTACGAATCTCTTCTGCAACTCTGTGTTAGGCGTGAGCCAAACAAGTCACATGCACCACTTTACTATATAATGCTTTGAGTGAATCTGCAACTTTCACCATATAAGGCGCAGCATCCGTTACAAAGAGCAGTACATTGCCATACTGAACGCCTTCGGGCTATATGACATCCATAGACCTGTTGAACAGTTTATTAATGGTGGAAAAATGGGTTTTTTCTAAATGTTCACAGTTTATTAGAAAATTATTCACCTGGACCATTTTCTTCCAAAGTTCCCACAATAACATTTGCAATGTACCTTCTCATACAATCTGTGGTTCCATCAATTGAAACCCATACTTTTTTTTATTTACAGCCCGTTGTCTCATCTGTTGCATAGTTTTTTCGTGGCTTCGGCTGATGATGGGAAAATATTTGCCTGTGTGTTGTTCTAAATATTCACGAAGTCTTGGATGATCCAGTTTACTAAGGGGAATGTCGGCACAAAGGAAGGCTGTACAAAGTTCTTCAGAGAATGGTGAATAAGATTGTCGGGATTCTCCTAGGAGCATTTTCTGTAGTGTTTTTCTGTTTTCAATTCGTTGTACACCATATTTGTGTTTTTCTGTTCTCACATGCTGCTCAACGTTAAATGTTTTCTCTGCGGTTACTCTTACGTCGCACAGTTTACAATACAGTATATTCCCATCACTCGAAAACACTTTCTCACCATATCGAGACACTCAAAGTTTCAATTTTACTTCAATACATTGCTTCGCTTTTGGCATTTTTCCTGAACTATACTTTACTCACTTCCGAATTCAACAAGATTCAATAACTCAATGAAATCCTTGTCTGCAGTCCGGTACCCAGATTATAAAGACAGGCTCCAGTAGCTACCTCTTTGTCGCGAAACAATAGGCCTACACAAATATTTGTTTACTGGTACGTAAGGGATAAGTCCATATTATGAATTTAAACGAAATAGGGGAAGAATGTACATTTTAACATGCTCCAGGAAACAAAATGCGATATGTAATTCTGAGAAAATTAGCATCTGGAACACGGAAGAAAGAAACTGTATGAGAAAAGTTCTTTACTTCTTGAAAGAGTGAAAATATGTCGAATATGGCCATTAAATTACTAACATATGTCCTAGCACATAGTAATGGTAAAAAATATGCATAAATATGACTTAACAAAGTAATTCATATTAATTAGCTTTTTCATAACAAGCATTTATATACCAAAAAATTATAGTATGCTACAACATAAAATACCTAGCCCTAATAATAATAATAATAATAATAATAATAATAATAATAATAATAATAATAATAATAATAGTAATAATAATAATAATAATAATAATAATAATAATAATAATAATAATAATAATAATAATAATAATAATAGAGATCTCGATAGTATAGGGATTCTATCTCTCTTGTTTCTATATTCCTCCATGGTATATCTGCGAACGCTTAATATTTCATTTATACAACATAATATTTAAATTAATGAATTGATATCGCAAGTCAATTAAAATCTTCTTAAATTTCGCTAATCTGTTAGAATTGGATTCCATTTTTGAGATTCATTCATTCATAGTGTTCTGCCCAAGGGCAGGTCTTTCATTGAAAACCCAGCATTCTCCAGTCTTTCCTATTTTCTGCCTTCATCTTAGTTTCCGCATATGATCCTTACATCTTAATGTCGTTTATCATCACCACTCCCACCGGGTATATACCCATTTGCAATGTGAATAAATACATATAGCCTATACATATCTTCTTCTACCCCGAACTCTTCTCCCGTTCACCATTCCTTCCAGTGCATCTTTCAGAAGGCAGTTTCTTCTCAGCCAGTGATCCACTCCAATTCCTTTTTCTCTTCCTGATCAGTTTCAACATCATTCTTTCTTAATGTTTGATGTTATGTTTTATTTAACGACGCTCGCAACTGCAGAGGTTATATCAGCGTCGCCGGATGTGCCGGAATTTTGTCCCGCAGGAGTTCTTTTACATGCCAGTAAATCTACTGACATGAGTCTGTCGCATTTAAGCACACTTAAATGCCATCGACCTGGTCCGGGATCGAACCCGCAACCTTGGGCATAGAAGGCCGCGTTATACTAACTCGCCAACCAGGTCGACTCATCATTCTTTCTTCATCCACTCTTTCCAACAGGCCTTCGTTTCTTATTCTATCTATACATTTCACATGCTCCATCCTTCTCCATATCCACATTTCAAATGCTTCTATTCGCTTTTCTTCACTTCGTCAATGTTTCTGACCCCTTACAATGCCACACTCCACAAAAAGCACTTCACTAATCTCTTCCTTAGTCTTTCTCCAGAGATCCGCAGAAGATGCTCCTTTTCCTATTAAAAGCTTCCTTTGCCGTTGCCATCCTCCTTTTGACTTCCTGGCAGCAGCTCATGTTACTACTTATAGTACACCCCAAGTATTTAACGCTGTTCACTTGCTCTACTGTCTCATTTTTGAGATGGTGGAACTTATATACAAAACAATTTATTAGCTGAAGACAAGATGAAGAGTGAGGATGACAACTAGCATAGTGAAATTATGACGTGAACGAGAAACGGTCAATAAATTTAGCCTTGGTCCCTATCATTCAGTAACAGGGATCTTCAACACTCTCTAAAGCTACGACTGACAGTAGCTTAGGATTTGAAAACCGGGGATTCAAATTTAAATAATGACGATCCCAGGATACGAATACTAATCGGTATCTCTTATTTCATTAACGCGAATCTACTATTCATTTGTCAGTCCAGACATTGGAATGTACGAGTATTTGAAAGATGTGCTTAAAGTGATATTTCATGACATTGCTTCATTCTGATGAATCTGATTAAATTACTGCCTTAGTTAATGTAAGCTCACCGAGCATAGAACACTTCGCAAAACTACCTCACGCGAACTGTCGTGTCAACTGTCTGTTTGCGAACAAGCAGCGATATTCCCACGACCAAGTTCCGCATTTATAATAACTGTATTATGTTTCAGAGCGAGAAATTTTAATGAATATAGTATTTTTTAGTGCACGGTGCGTTGCAACTAAATGATAAGGAATACCTTTCATTTTTACACTTGTAAATGCACGTTGCACTGAACAATGGAATTCACTTTGAGTGCGTTTCTGGACGCAGTGTTAATAAAGAAATGAGGTTTCCAACACACTTTATTACGTCAGAGCTCTTTATTATCTTTTTACAAATACTGGACTCTGAAAAGTGAAAGATGTTTATGCAACATTTCCAAAGACTTAGCATATAAGGATATTATGTTTTTCATTGAAGCACCGTTTTTGGTGGTCTAGCGGTTACCATGACAAAAGCTTCTCAACCGAATAATAGCAGGAATTTCCCATATTTATTATGCGTTTAATTTCTTTCGAGTGTAATTTATATTTGTTACTGTTGCTCCAAGGTATTTGAATTTTTCCACCTTTACAAAAGATAAATTTCCAGTTTTTATATTTCCATTTCGTACTTTATTCTGATCATTTTCATCACTGCCATCAATGTTTCGAAACACAGACTCCCAAGGATCCCATATGATAACTGGTTTACATTTTAATTAATTGCAACAAAAAACTTAGTTTCAACAAGCACGCGAAAAATTCTAACTACCCTCTTCTTAAAGTAACACGTTCCAACCGCGCTTGCTTTTTGTAACTCTCGTGTGTGTATACGCATCAATACAATGGCTCCAACCTGGACGATACTATCCATTCCCACTGATTAAATCTTAAGTGAATGAAGAGTAACATATTCAATATTTATACATATATCAGTGTCATTATCATTACCTCCAATACTGTTTTTTGTTGGTTATTTAAGGACGCTGTATCAACTACTAGGTTATTTAGCGTCCATGGAATTGGTGATATCGCGATGGTATTTGGTGAGATGAGGCCGAGGTTTCGCCATATATTATCTGACATTCGTCTTACGGTTAGGAAAATCGTCAGAAATAATCCAACCAGGTAATCAGCCCAAGCGGGAATCGAACCCGCGTCCGAACGCAACTGCGGAACGGTAAGTATGTGCCTTAGCCAATCGAGCTACGCCGGTGGCTTCCTATATTATTATACAGGGACCAATGGAAATGGATAAGTTATCGGCTTAACATGATGCGATCGGTTTTAACTCTTGGAATGTATTGACGCATACAAGACCTTACCTGTCTTGTGTGATATTATATTTAAGAATATTAAAGTAACGGACAAAAAAAAAAGTCTCGGAAGTGCTTGTGATTTTAAAATACATAATAATAGTTTATAGTAACACTAAACAGGAGCCACTGCCATAACTAGAGCGGCAGCCTGTTTTCCTACCGATTCATGACTGCGTTCGGGCATGAGTTCCAATCCTGCTTGTCAATTGCCAACAACTGAGTCGCCTGGAGCCCGCAATTCAAGAAAAGCGACCGCAAAGACTGCTTCAAGTGATTTCGCAGCATGATAATGCCCATCCGCATACTGCTATTTGGAGATTATTCCACATTTACCCTATTCTC